>NC_091192.1:27675304-27732804 GCF_040958095.1 Procambarus clarkii
TACTCCTGCAGTTCCTTCAATCAGCTGCAATGAAGTCCTTCTTAAAGGTCAGTGAAACTCTCTCCAAACGCTTCAGACAAACGACGGGTAGCTCCCTACACTACTCGAAGATTCACTGTGTTTCTGGAGTTCTATTCATCAACCTGAAGTCCTGCACCACCTTGTGGTTCAGCTCCCACTGTGAGTTGCAGCTCACACTTGGAGTTCAGTATACACTACTCCTCTGATATGAAGTTCTCTCACTAACTTCTCACAGACAAACCATTGTAGTTCTCCAACCCAAACGTTGCAGTTCTCCCACACAAACGTTGCAGTTCTCCCACACAAAAGTTGCAGTTCTCCCACACAAACGTTGCCGTTCTCCCACACAAACGTTGTCGTTCTCCCACACAAACGTTGCAGTTCTCCCACACAAACTTTGCCGTTCTCCCACACAAACGTTGCAGTTCTCCCACACAAACGTTGCAGTTCTCCCACACAAACGTTGCAGTTCTCTCACACAAACTTTGCAGTTCTCTCACACAAACTTTGCAGTTCTCCCACAAAAACGTTGCAGTTCTCCCACACAAATTTTGCAGTTCTCCCACACAAACGTTGCCGTTCTCTCACACAAACGTTGCAGTTCTCTCACACAAACGTTGCCGTTCTCCCACACAAACGTTGCCGTTCTCCCACACAAACGTTGCAGTTCTCCCACACAAACGTTGCAGTTCTCCCACACAAACTTTGCAGTTCTCCCACACAAACGTTGCCGTTCTCTCACACAAACGTTGCCGTTCTCTCACACAAACGTTGCCGTTCTCCCACACAAACGTTGCCGTTCTCCCACACAAACCTGCAAATCAAACAGCATGCCATAATGAACACTTTCCTAACAAAAAACAATTAAATGTATTCACTAAAAATAAAACTCCTCCATCTCTTTCAACACTATTGCGTCGCCGCAACGGTCCTCCCCCATCCTGGATGGGTCCACTTGGGACCATGTACAGACATGTCGCTGGCGGCCTCCCTATTATTGAGGCTGGGGCCTCCCCCACTCAGTCAGCGCTTGACCTTCGGCGAGGGTGGATGTATCACTCCTCCCTCCTGCATGTTTTCCTATCTCTACTCCCTTATTTTAGCTCACTAGCTCAATAGAATATGTGTACTATATACATAAACACTTGCCATGATCGCTGGGCTCACGATCAAGCACAGGCAACCACTGTAACAACTGTTATATTAGCTTACCCCAGAATTTATATCACTCAGGGCACTCAGCTGGGAAGCTCCCAGATGTCGTCCTCTAAGACATCCAACAAAGTTTCTTTATGACAGCATCACAGCTCTTCTGCTCCTGACTTGAGTTCATTAAGTCGTCCAACAGGCTTCACACATAAACGCCTGCTTGATTCCCTCCTTTTGAAGGAGCACACAGTTAGGGTTCCTCCTACTGCCAGGAGCTCAACAAAGTACATCCCTCTCTCACAACTTCTGTGACTCAAGTAAGGTCATGATGTCCTGCTAGCCTCACGTCATGTCACCAAAGTATCGACATCTCATTTCATGTCACTTATTTACATGCTCATCCTCTGCTCATATTTTTAAATTATCCACTGACATTTATCATATATTTAATATATATATATATACATCTTTCCTCTGACCTCTCAATCAGGTCCAGAAGGCCAAATAACTCTCAGAAAGGTAGACTCGTTCCACCCAGGCTACGAGGGGGTCATAACACTTGACTGTTTTAACATGGCGTTTCCCACTCTCTTGTTAACTCCCCCATCATTGTATAAACCTCTTCCTTTCTTCTAGTTAACCTTCCTTCTTCTCTTTGCCTATCCTTTATCAGCTTTGCTGTGAGTTTCTCTCCCTGTTCTTCACTCACTTTTCTTCTCAGGTGCTGTGAGTGTTCCAGCGGTGACCCTTGTATTCTGATCCCCCGTACACTAGCTCTTTGTGTTGCCCTATTGTTTACATCCTCCAGTCAATTAATCATTTGTGTGCTTTTCTCCCTCTCTCCTTCTCCTTGCCTTTGTGTGTGTGTGTGTGTGTGTGTGTGTGTGTGTGTGTGTGTGTGTGTGTGTGTGTGTGTGTATCTGTGAGTGTGTGTGTGTGTGTATGTCTGTGTGTGTGTGTATGTGTGTGTGTGTGTGTGTGTGTGTGTGTGTGTGTGTGTGTGTGTGTGTGTGTGTGTGTGTGTGTACCCACCTATTTGTACTCACTTATTTGTGTCGGCAGGATCGAGCATTGACTCTTGGATCCCGCCTTTCCAGCTATCGGTTGTTTACAGCAATGACTCCTGTCCCATTTCCCTATCATATCTAGTTTTAAAATTATGAATAGAGTCTGCTTCCACAACCTGTTCCGTAAGTGCATTCCATTTTTCCACTACTGTCACGCTAAAAGAAAATTTCCTAACATCTCTGTGACTCATCTGAGTTTCCAGCTTTCTCCCATGTTCTCTCGTTCTGTTAATATTACGTGTGAACATATCACCTATTTCCACTTTGTCAATTCCTCCTGAGTATTTTATACGTTCCTCTCATATCCCCCCCCCCTCTCTTCTTTTTTCTAGTGTCGTAAGGTTCAGTTTCTTCAGCCGCTCTTCATATCCCATCCCTCGTAACTCTGGGACAAGCCTCGTCGCAAACGTCTGAACCTTTTCTAGTTTCCTTATGTGTTTCTTCAGGTGGGGGCTCCATGATGGCGCGGCATACTCTAAGATTGGTCTCACATACTCTAAGACAGTGTAAAGCGCCCTAAAAGCCTCCTCACTTAGGTTTCTGAATGATGTTCTAACTTTTGCCATATGTAGAGTACGCTGCTGTCGATATCCTAATTATATGTGCCTCAGGAGTTAGATTAGGTGTTATGCCCACTCCCAGATCTCTTTTTCGAATCGTCACAGGTAGGCAGTTCCCTTTCATCGTGTACCGTCCCTTTAGTCTCCTATCACGTAATCCCATTTCCATAACTTTACATTTGCTCATGTTGAGCTCCGGTATCCATTTCTCTGACCATATCTGCAACCTGTTCAAATCCTCTTGGAGGATCCTACAATCTTCATCTGTCACAACTCTTCTCGTCAACTTTGCGTCATCCGCGAACATCGACATGTAGGATTCTACTCCTGTAAACATGTCATTCACGTATATTAGAAATAGAATTGGTCCCAGCACCGATCCTTGAGGTACTCCACTCGTTACTGTTCGCCAGTCCGACTTCTCGCCACTTACCGTTACTCTCTGGCTCCTTCCTGTTACGTACTTCCTTACCCATGCTAGGGCCTTTCCGCTTACTTACTTCTACCTGCCTCTCAAGTTTGAATAGCAGTCTCATGTGAGGTACTGTATGAAAGGATTTTTGACAGTCCAGAAATATGCAGTCTGCCCATCCCTCTCTGCCCTTCCTTATCCTTGTTATTTTATCACAGATTCCGAAAGGTTTGTTAGGCATGATTTCCCTTTTCAGAACCCATGTTTGTGTTTGTTTAGAGAGCTAATGCTCTCCAGGTGCGCAACAAGTCTTAGCCTAATTATTCTTTCAAGATGCGGGTCTGTAGTTAAGTGCCTCCTCCCTATCACCTTTCTTGAAAATCGTTACATTGTGTGTGTGTGTGTGTGTGTGTGTGTGTGTGTGTGTGTGTGTGTGTGTACTTACCTAGTTGTGCTTGCAGGGGTTGAGCTCTGGCTGTTTGGTCCCGCCTCTAAACTGTCAATCAACTAACGTACAGGTTCCTGAGCGTATTGGGCTCTATCATATCTACACTTAAAGCTGTGTATGGAGTCAGCCTCCACCACATCACTTCCTAATGCATTCCATTTCTCTACTACTCTGACACTGAAAAAATTCTTTTTGACGTCTCTATGGCTCATTTGAGCACTCAATTTCCACCTGTGTCCCCTAGTGCGTGTGCCCCCTTGTGTTAGCCTGTCTTTATCTACCTAACTATCATGGAGGCTCCCCTCCTGTGTGTGTGTGTGTGTGTGTGTGTGTGTGTGTGTGTGTGTGTGTGTGTGTGTGTGTGTGTGTGTGTGTGTGTGTGTGTGTGTGTGTGTGTAAGTGCGTGTGTGCGTGTGTGTGCGTGTGCCCCCATATTATCCACGTTGACTTGTGACCGGGGTGTTAACGAGAGAGTAATTGATATGCCAGGTGCTATATACAACCCGGACAATATATGCGAGTATACCCCCCCCCCCACCCCGTGAATACAGGAGTTATAGCCACATGACAAACTCTGCGTTATGTGACGCATATCTCATGTGGCGTTATGTGACACATGAACCTTGTGACGTTTTGTAACGTGTGTCTCGTATCACATTACATTTCAAGATATATAATGTGAGACTCGTCTGTGGCGACCCACCCTGCGTTACATTCCAAAAGCAAACGTTCCAAAATCTAAATCAAAATCTAGATTTTACACTAAATCATTATGTGTTGTGCAGGTATATGTAACTAACGTTCTCTAATTTGTTATAAACTAAATCATAACTGTTCAAACTTGAATAAAGGATCCATAAATGTTATTATTAAGGCCCCTTAATCCTGCGTCTGGAAAGGAAATAAATGGGATTTTGGAAACTTATTTATCAGCTTGGTTATAATTTTGCTGCCTGAGGAAACGTCTTGTTTAGTATTATGATCAACTCGAGGGTTATTGACCTCTTAAAGGGTTATTAAGGACAATCGTCCTCTGTAGGGTTATTAAGGCCTATAAACCTCTAGAGGGTTATTAAGGCCCATCAACCTCTGTAGGGTTTTTAAGGCCTGTAAACCTCTAGAGGGTTATTAAAGCCCATCAACCTCTGTAGGGTTATTAAGGCCTAAAAACCTCTAGAGGGTTATTAAAGCCCATCAACCTCTGTAGGGTTATCAATTCCTATTAACCTCTGGTGGGCAATTAAAACCCATCAACCTCTGGAGGGTTATTAAGGCCTATCAACCTCTGGAGGGTTATTAAGGCCTATCAACCTCTGGAGGGTTATTAAGGCCTATCAACCTCTGGAGGGTTATTAAGGCCACCACAATGTCTTACACAACAACCAGCAGGTATACCTAAGTCATGAATATTGTCCAGGATTTGTTCACTGTCCAGGACTAATGTATACTCTTGCGTGTGTGTAAACCAATAAATGAGGTATACCTCCCGAAGTATATATCCATAAAAAAGTAGCTCGATACTTATATACCATTTCCATAATTTCCATAAAAGATGAAATTACACCAAAAAAAGTGTAAAAAAAGTGTTTCTTTTCCAAGTCTTTTGAATACTAACATGTGAGTTCTCCTTCCTGTTATGTAGTATCATAGATGGTCATTTTCGTGTGTACTCATTTATTTGTTTAGTATATGTGACAGGTATATATGACAGAGGTATATATGTTTAGTATATATTTAGTAAACTGACCCGAACTCTTGGTCAGGTTCGGGTCAGTTTACTGAAATACACCACGTAAGGAGAGAGAGAGAGAGAGAGAGAGAGAGAGAGAGAGAGAGAGAGAGAGAGAGAGAGAGAGAGAGAGCAGCGTGGGCTATGTCTACCTTCCTGAATGTTGTTATTAAAAAATAAGTAGCAATTTGTGAACGTTACGCGGACTCTGCGTAATACGAGCTGCCAATTAGTTCGAATACTTATTAAACTGCGCTTGCAACAGCCTACCAGACGCACAGTCGGTGTGTGTGTGTGTGTGTGTGTGTGTGTGTGTGTGTGTGTGTGTGTGTGTGTGTGTGTGTGTGTGTGTGTGTGTGTGAGGATGATACACTATGTCTTCAATTTCTCGGTGAGTATATCTTTTTGTCCTGGAATATGTTCAGGTGTAGAGTATACTTGCTGGTTGCTATTGTGGTGGCCTTAATAACTATACCCAGATGTTGATAGGCCTTATAATAGCTGTCCAGAGAATGATATGCCTTAATAGCCATCCAGGGATTGATGGTTATCTTGAGATTATCTTGAGATGATTTCGGGGCTTAGCGTCCCCGCGGCCCGGTCCTCGACCAGGCCTCCTTTTTGTTAAACCCCTCCCCCTCAGGAAGCAGCCCGTAGCAGCTGTCTAACTCCCAGGTACCTATTTACTGCTAGGTAACAGGGGCATCAGGGGTGAAAGAAACATTTTGCCCATTTGACTCCGCCTCCACCGGGGATCGAACCCGGAACCTCAGGACTATGAACCCGAAGCGCTGTCCACCCAGCTGTCAGGCGCTCCGGTGGCCCTAAACTCAACCCCGAACCCATGTTCAGGATTATAGAATACTTGCTGGTTGATCATTACATTATTGTGATAATGTAATAAGCCTCCAGAGGTTGATAGGTCTTAGTAACCACCCAGAGACTGATAGGCCGTACAAGCTATTGTACAATCGACTTGAGAATGGTCTAGGACGGACCGAAATGTCGTCGTCCCTTCATTTTCTAGTGTGTGGATTGGTCAACATACCTCAGCCACGTTATTGTGTCTCGTCGCCTGCAAGCTATTGTAGTTGCCTTAACAATCCATACGGTTTATACAGGCCTTAATAACCCACCAGAGGATGAGTGTCCTTAATAACCCTTTAGAGGTTAATAGCCCCCTCGAGTCCACCACCACACTAAACAACACATCTCCGGCTGCCAAATTATAACCAAGTAAATCCCAATCTCCAAAACCCGATTCACTGGCTTGCCAAACCCAAGCATTGTTTCGCATCTGCCTCGCTAGTCATTATCCTCTTGTTCGAAGATTATAAAGGATCAAATGCGTTGTCAAGTCTTTAGTAAAAGGAGAACTTGGCACTTGATAATCTCCCCCCCGACACAATGTACCCCTACAAGAGAGGATACTTTACGAGTCCTGCAATACATTAATTCATTCTGCACCGATAAATTGCTTTTTAAACAAGTTAAAAAGTCGCTATGCAAGTCAAACCAAAAAATTAACTCATTCTGCATCGACCAAATGCATCGTAAATTAGCATAAGTCGCTATGTGAATCGCGGAATATATATTCACCGATTTGCGCCGATTAACTGTACAGTAAATGAGAAGAGATCGCTGTGTGTGCGGCCAAGACTGTATTGTTCTGCACCAGTTGACTGCCTCGAAGATTGGACTGTATGAGTGAAACATTGACTGGTTCTCTGCGGTTATCTGGCGCCACCAGAAGCATCCCGTAGACTTGAAGAGCCTCGTAAAGCTTCCTTAAACGTTGTTCACATACCAGTAGGATATACGCGCCAGAGTGAACAGCGCCAGAGTGAACAGTGCCAGAGTGAACAGCGCCAGAGTGAACAGTGCCAGAGTGAACAGAACCAGAGTGAACATGCCCAAAGTGAACAGTGCCAGAGTGAACAGCACCAAAGTGAACAGCGCCAGAGTGAACAGCACCAGAGTGAACAGCGCCAGAGTGAACAGCGCCAGAGTGAACAGCGCCAGAGTGAATAGCATCAGAGTGAACAGCACCATAGTAAACAGCGCCAGAGTGAACAGCGCCAGCGTGAACAGTGCCAGAGTGAACAGCACCATAGTGAACAGCGCCAGAGTGAACAGCGCCAGAGTGAACAGCACCATAGTGAACAGCACCAGAGTGAACAGCGCCAGAGTGAACAGCACCAGAGTGAACAGCGCCAGAGTGAACAGCGCCAGAGTGAACAGCGCCAGAATGAATAGCATCAGAGTGAACAGCACCAGAGTGAACAGCGCCAGAGTGAACAGCGCCAGAGTGAACAGCGCCAGAGTGAACAGCACCAGAGTGAACAGCGCCAGAGTGAACAGCGCCAGAGTGAACAGCGCCAGAGTGAATAGCATCAGAGTGAACAGCGCCAGAGTGAACAGCGCCAGAGTGAACAGCGCCAGAGTGAACAGCGCCAGAGTGAACAGCACCAGAGTGAACAGCGCCAGAGTGAACAGCGCCAGAGTGAACAGCACCGGAGTGAACTGCACCGGAGTGAACAGCGCCAGAGTGAACTGCACCGGAGTGAACAGCGCCAGCGTGAACAGTGCCAGAGTGAACAGCACCATAGTGAACAGCGCCAGAGTGAACAGCGCCAGAGTGAACAGCACCATAGTGAACAGCACCAGAGTGAACAGCGCCAGAGTGAACAGCACCAGAGTGAACAGCGCCAGAGTGAACAGCACCAGAGTGAACAGCGCCAGAGTGAACAGCGCCAGAGTGAACAGCGCCAGAGTGAATAGCATCAGAGTGAACAGCACCAGAGTGAACAGCGCCAGAGTGAACAGCGCCAGAGTGAACAGCGCCAGAGTGAACAGCACCAGAGTGAACAGCGCCAGAGTGAACAGCGCCAGAGTGAACAGCGCCAGAGTGAATAGCATCAGAGTGAACAGCGCCAGAGTGAACAGCGCCAGAGTGAACAGCGCCAGAGTGAACAGCACCAGAGTGAACAGCGCCAGAGTGAACAGCGCCAGAGTGAACAGCACCAGAGTGAACAGCGCCAGAGTGAACAGCGCCAGAGTGAACAGCGCCAGAGTGAACAGCACCAGAGTGAACAGCGCCAGAGTGAACAGCACCAGAGTGAACAGCACCGGAGTGAACAGCGCCAGAGTGAACAGCACCAGAGTGAACAGCGCCAGAGTGAACAGCACCAGAGTGAACAGCACCATAGTGAACAGCACCAGAGTGAACAGCGCCAGAGTGAACAGCGCCAGAGTGAACAGCGCCAGAGTGAACAGCGCCAGAGTGAACAGCACCAGAGTGAACAGCACCATAGTGAACAGCACCAGAGTGAACAGCGCCAGAGTGAACAGCACCGGAGTGAACAGCGCCAGAGTGAACAGCGCCGTTTACAAGAGATACCAGCAACGCTGTGCGTACTAGCGGCTTTAGGCCTAGTATGCACTAACTCTATCTAGAAATCCAACATTCTGTTTGTAGCTAATTTTGAACGTATTGACTTTTACCTGGATAAACATTATTATTATTCAATTTATTAAAATCGGACCCTCGTATAACAAATTGTTTCCAGGGCAATTTAATCATTCTCGTTTACCAAGAGTTGTTCTTGGTTTCCGAGGTTCAATTCCCAAGGCATGATAGGAATCCTTTGGGCAACGTTTCCTTTCACCTGATACGCCTGTTCACCTAAGAGTATAAATACCTGGGGGTTAGGCAGCTGTTGTGTGCAGGGGGAGCTCTGTTGTAACATATTGAGATTAATTGGCGGAATTCCGAAATTAAATTGAAAAATTCGACAGTAGAGTTAATTTATGGGCGTCTCAAGTTCGGCCGTCGGCTTCTGAAGCTGACAGGCCGAGGTGGAGATCACTTTTATGGTGGAAATTCTATTCTTCAGAACCCCTTGAAGATGACAGGTGCGTGTAATGATCACTTTCATGTGTAATGATCACTTTCATGGTGGTATTTCTATACTCTGCTCATCTTCTGATAGTGAGAGAATGACTGTGAACTCGTGATAACAGAGTATCTACCCTGCACAGCGTCTGAACATGACGCCAGGCGGATATATCGGATCACTTTCCTGATGGAATTTAAATTCTTTTGAACTTTTGAAGATGCAAGGTCGAAGAGGAGCCAGATCACTTTCTTGAGGAAAATGTCTCCTTTTTTGACCGTTGTTCACGTCGTAGAAGACATATTTTGGGGGATAATGTTAGACTTACGTTTTTCCTCGGTTATAACCTTTGCTTTTGGTCGCTGGTCATGCTCTTCCTGTGGTGGGAAACTGTCTTACAAGATAATTATAAGCAGTGGGCACTGTACTGTATGTTTATGGTTCTAACAACGTCAATATTCCGTTGTTGGCAACGAGGGAGCAATGCCACACATTGGCATGTCTTAATTCACCGTTCCACCACTCTCTTGTGAGAAAATTCTGAGTCACTTAGTTGCGATCGAACTCGCTTCCTTGGATTCCCCCAGACCTCCTCCCTCCTTTGGATTTCTCTCTTTCCTTCCCTCGTCCACACAACATACTTTTATTCCCAATGTCTTAATTATTTCTTGCATATTCCTCACTGGGATTCTTTTTTTCCCCTCATGTTTCCATTATATTTTGCAGTTGCTAATTTTGCTATGAATATTGAATTCTATAGAAATCCTGATTTTTTTTATCAACAAAAGGCGTGAGGTTACGTTAGCATCCCTGGAAACACAAACTGTAACTGTCTCTATTTTCCGCTTGTTACAACTTGTAATAAATTTGTTACATCTTGGCTTAACGTGTTTATGACGTATTAGAACGTTGTTACAACTTGCTATATTGGTTGTTATAACTGGTTAGGTGTTAAAACTTGTTCGAACGTTGTACCAACGTCGTAGTTTCGGTGTGTGTTTGGCGGGTGCATACAGTGAAAGAGTACTGTGACAGAACACGGTGACTGTAGTGACAAAATACGGTGACATAACAATGATAGAAAATAGTGACAATTCAGGGGCAGTACGGTGAAAGAATACAGTGACATACTGTGGTGATATAGTACAGTGACATACTGTGGTGATAGAGTACAGTGACATAATACAGTGGCAGAATATACTGACATAATAGTTTACAGAATACAGTAGCATATTTGATGACAGCAGACAGTAACAGAATACAGTGACTAAATAGTGAAAGAATACTGTGAAATACGGTGATATAATACAATAATAATACAGCGCCATTACAATGACAATACAGTGACAGAACACAGTGGCACGTTAGTGACACTTCATACAGTGATAGAATAGAGTGAGATAATATATTCACAGAATGCCGTAACGAAATACAGTTTGTTGTATGTATCATTTAATGGTCTATTCTCGGTGTATTCACTCCTACTGTACTCATTATATCGTACTGCACTGATTGCTGGCTGTTGCACTGTATTGAATGTTATGCTGCATAAGTATGATTGTAATATTGAATAATTATGATTGTAATGCTGCATAATAATGATTGTAACATTGGATAGTAATGATTGCTATGCTGCACTCTTATTGACTGATATGTTGCCCTGTAATGACATATGTTGCATGGCAATGATTATGTTATACTCTAATGATATACTCAACCAAGCAAAAAACGTGAAAATTGCTCCCTCCCCCCCCCCCCTATCATAATATATATTTTTTTACACACTTTCCAAAAACGTTTCAACTGGATCTTTTAGTTGTAATTCGAGGATAAGGATAAAGCCTCTATGGGACTTCGTCATTGTAAATCCGATTAAGACTATATTCTTAGAGGCATCAAAGAGGTCCGTTTAAGTTTGGTGGCCTGCGAGAAAGCCAGCAATTTGGCTTCAGTTCAAAGTAGTGTTTCGCTTGAAATGTTCATATATATATATATGTGTGTATATCACGAAAATAAACACGTGATTAAGAATGTGACAATGTCAGACCACGGAGGAAAATTGAAACAGGAATTTCCTTAAGTACTTTCGCATATTAATACATCTTCAGAAGGAGTCAGTAATCACCTTCAGTAATTTATATATATATTGTGAAACTTAGCTAGAGTTCCAGTGAAACATTGTTAGAAGCATAAATGAGCATTGCACCATTGCCCGCTTGGTACATTGCAAGATGCAGGAGGATAAAGATACGTAAGGGGGTGGACAAGGGACACAGCAAGAGAGCAAGAAATAGACAAGGAACACAACAAGAGGCCAACGAACACACAGAGAACACAGCAGGAGGACAAGGAACACACAGAGAACACAGCATGAGGACAAGGAACACACAGAGAACACAGCAGGAGGACAAGGAACACACAGAGAACACAGCATGAGGACAAGGAACACACACAGAACACAGCATGAGGACAAGGAACACACAGAGAACACAGCATGAGGACAAGGAACACACAGAGAACACAGCAGGAGGACAAGGAACACACAGAGAACAAAGCATGAGGACAAGGAACACACACAGAACACAGCATGAGGACAAGGAACACACAGAGAACACAGCATGAGGACAAGGAACACACAGAGAACACAGCAGGAGGACAAGGAACACACAGAGAACACCGCATGAGGACAAGGAAAACACAGAGAACACAGCATGAGGACAAGGAACACACACAGAACACAGCATGAGGACAAGGAACACACACAGAACACAGCATGAGGACAAGGAACACACAGAGAACACAGCATGAGGACAAGGAACACACAGAGAACACAGCATGAGGACAAGGAACACACAGAGAACACAGCAGGAGGACAAGGAACACACAGAGAACACAGCATGAGGACAAGGAACACACAGAGAACACAGCATGAGGACAAGGAACACACACAGAACACAGCATGAGGACAAGGAACACACAGAGAACACAGCATGAGGACAAGGAACACACAGAGAACACAGCAGGAGGACAAGGAACACACAGAGAACACGGCATGAGGACAAGGAACACACAGAGAACACAGCAGGAGGACAAGGAACACACAGAGAACACAGCATGAGGACAAGGAACACACAGAGAACACAGCATGAGGACAAGGAACACACAGAGAACACAGCATGAGGACAAGGAACACACAGAGAACACAGCATGAGGACAAGGAACACACAGAGAACACAGCATGAGGACAAGGAACACACAGAGAACACAGCAGGAGGACAAGGAACACACAGAGAACACAGCATGAGGACAAGGAACACACAGAGAACACAGCATGAGGACAAGGAACACACAGAGAACACAGCATGAGGACAAGGAACACACACAGAACACAGCAGGAGGACAAGGAACACACACAGAACACAGCATGAGGACAAGGAACACACAGAGAACACAGCATGAGGACAAGGAACACACAGAGAACACAGCATGAGGACAAGGAACACACACAGAACACAGCAGGAGGACAAGGAACACACACAGAACACAGCATGAGGACAAGGAACACACAGAGAACACAGCATGAGGACAAGGAACACACAGAGAACACAGCATGAGGACAAGGAACACACAGAGAACACAGCATGAGGACAAGGAACACGCACAGAACACAGCAGGAGGACAAGGAACACACACAGAACACAGCAGGAGGACAAGGAACACACAGAGAACACAGCATGAGGACAAGGAACACACACAGAACACAGCAGGAGGACAAGGAACACACACAGAACACAGCATGAGGACAAGGAACACACAGAGAACACAGCATGAGGACAAGGAACACACAGAGAACACAGCATGAGGACAAGGAACACACACAGAACACAGCAGGAGGACAAGGAACACACACAGAACACAGCATGAGGACAAGGAACACACAGAGAACACAGCATGAGGACAAGGAACACACAGAGAACACAGCATGAGGACAAGGAACACACAGAGAACACAGCATGAGGACAAGGAACACGCACAGAACACAGCAGGAGGACAAGGAACACACACAGAACACAGCAGGAGGACAAGGAACACACACAGAACACAGCAGGAGGACAAGGAACACACACAGAACACAGCAGGAGGACAAGGAACACACACAGAACACAGCATGAGGACAAGGAACACAGTAAAGTGAGCAATAATCGGGTAGAGACGAGTAAGCAAAATCGTCAAGGATAATGCAAAAGTTGTAAACAGAAACTCAACAAGAAAGGTAACCCCTCGACACTCCACACACACACAGTCTACATACCCTCAACTAATGAGAATCTAAGACTCAGTACACACAGAGATCACACTAACGTGATGCATCAAATGATCCTGGTTTGTGCCTCGGAGAGGCTGCGGGATCCATTAAGTTCAGTAGAACTTCGATTTCAACTCTTTTACCCTGTCGTAGCTCAGTCGATTAAGGCAGTGTCTGGGATGCTCCCGGACGCAGGTTCGAATTCTCGTCACGGCGTTTGTGGATTTGTTCATAAGACTCAATAACTCCCGACTTGCCACAAATACTCTTCTAGCTCCTGGCTCTCACAAGCAGTGAAATACCTCTCTATGGTTCCTCCCCCCCCCTCTTCGTGAACGCATTTCCTCTTTAGGAAATGGCTGGGTTTTAGTCTGGGGTGTTACAGCTGATGTAAGGTTTACCCGCCATACAAACTTTTACAGCAAACTGTTGCCAGTGTAAACCCAGTGGTAAATCGAGTGATCGGCTTCACTGTTCGATGAAAGCTTTTCCCCACAAATGCTACCCCCACCATCAGCTCGCTTCCTTTCTAAAAGATAAAAGTAAGTGCATCAATATTAGCGAGCAGTTCTGGAAGGGAGTTTGTGTAATGGACCACCAGTTCGATGGTTCTGAAGCCCCCTCCCTTCCTCCCCTTCCCTGTTTGGTTGCAAGGGGACTCGATCGCCCCCCCCCCCTTCCCTGTTTGGCTGCAAGGGGACTCGATCGCCCCCCCCCCTGTTGATCGTGGGGAACAGATAGGGGTACAGACTCCAAAAGCTAATATTTTGGTATTTCGTGCAGATGTGCAAGTTATGGGGTTCTTAATGGCCTCGTCAGAGCATCTCTTCCGGTTCAGTTGGGATTAAACGTGTGGAGAGAAACGGTGAAAGGAAGGGAAGTAACAGAACGGGAGAGAGAGAGAGAGAGAGAGAGAGAGAGAGAGAGAGAGAGAGAGAGAGAGAGAGAGAGAGAGGGAGAGAGAGAGAGAGAGAGAGAGAGAGAGAGAGAGAGAGAGAGAGAGAGAGAGAGAGAGAGAGAGAGAGAGAGAGAGAGAGAGAGAGAGAGAGAGAGAGAGAGAGAGGGAGAGAGAGAGAGAGAGAGAGAGAGAGAGATGGTAAACTGTAAACAAACGACATATTTCCATACATGACCCACCCTTTGGTAGACGTGTCAATCCACCAATAGCTTCTGTACCAGAAAGATTTCGGTATTCACGTTATTAGGTGCAAGTCCTTATTCTCAAGACTCACCGTCTAGTCCGGCCAACACGCACACAACCAGAGGACGGTAGATACAACACAAGGCTCTTATAGCTAGTTGCATCATAAGTCTTTTGTTTATTCTCTCGTTCGACACGCGTTCGGAGCGCGTTTTCTCAATAAGTATATATTCTTGAACTCATATCAACGGATCCTATGAACCTCTGAGACACAGTAGGTGGTTCCAACCTCACTGCGTTTTTGTTATGCGATTTCATTTAAGCATTAAGTGAAAAGTAATTCTATCAGATGGAAGCACGAAGCATTAAATAAAACGTGTCCCCTAATTGAAACAAATATTAACTCTTTATTATTGATTAGCTTCTAAGGTTTGGCTTAGAATTACGTGATTTCGGGAAACAAGTCGCAAGCTCGCAACTTTCATTTGCGGACATCAATGCAATTTCTATTAAACATTAGTTCTAGTTAACCCAAAAGACTGTAGTAAATGGATGGAAATGAAGGATACACACACAGGGAACTCCAGTAGAAGAAACTGAGTTGAATAAACAATTAAAGAGAGGCACACACACAGAAATTGACAGACAGAAATAGTCACACTTGGGGCCTCGCGGCTGAGTGGACAGCGCTCGGGGGTCGTAGTCCGGATAGCCCGGGTTCGATTCCTATCAGAGGCGGAAACAAATGGGCAGAGTTTCCTTCACCCTGATACACCTGTTCGTATAGCAGTAAATAGGTATCTGGGAGTTAGATACCTGCTACGGGCTGCTTCCTGGGGATACGTCTGTGTGTGTGGGTGTGGGTGTAGGTGTGTGTGTGTGTGTGTGTTCACCTAGTTGTATTCACCTAGTTGTGCTTGCGGGGGTTGAGCTCTGCTCTTTCGGCCCGCCTCTCTACTGTCAATCAACTGTTACTAACTACTATTTTTTCACACTTTCACACACACACACCAAAGTGTGTGTGTGTGGACCAACCTTGGACCAAAGAGCCAGAGCTCAACCCCCGCAAGCACAATTAGGCGAGTACACCCAACAAGCAGTCCGTAACAGCTGTCTAACTCTCAGGTACCTATTTACTGCTAGGTAACAGGCGCATCAGGGTGAAAGAAAAACTGCCCATTTGTCTCTGCCAGAGCCGGGAATCGAACCCAGGCCACAGGATTACGAGTCCCGCGCGCTGTTCATGCAGCTACCAGACCCTCCTAAAACGCCTGTGTGTGTACTCACCTATATGTACTCACCTATATGTGCTTGCAGGATCGAGCATTGACTCTTGGATCCCGCCTTTCGAGCATCGGTTGTTTACAGCAATGACTCCTGTCCCATTTCCCTATCATACCTGGTTTTAAAATTATGAATAGTATTTGCTTCCACAACCTGTTCCTGAAGTGCATTCCATTTCCCCACTACTCTCACGCTAAAAGAAAACTTCCTTACATCTCTGTGACTCATCTGAGTTTCAAGCTTCCATCCATGTCCTCTCGTTCTGTTACTATTCCGTGTGAACATTTCGTCTATGTCCACTCTGTCAATTCCTCTGAGTATCTTATACGTTCCTATCATGTCCCCCCTCTCCCTTCTTCTTTCTAGTGTCGTAAGGCACAGTTCCCTCAGGCGCTCTTCATACCCCATCCCTCGTAGCTCTGGGACGAGTCTCGTTGCAAACCTCTGAACCTTTTCCAGTTTCATTATATGCTTCTTCAGATGGGGACTCCATGATGAGGCGGCATACTCTAAGACTGGCCTTACGTAGGCAGTGTAAAGCGCCCTAAATGCCTCCTTACTTAGGTTTCTGAATGATGTTCTAACTTTTGCCAGTGTAGAGTACGCTGCTGTCGTTATCCTATTAATATGTGCCTCAGGAGATAGATTAGGTGTTACGTCCACCCCCAGGTCTCTTTCACGCGTCGTTACAGGTAGGCTGTTCCCCTTCATTGTGTACTGTCCCTTTGGTCTCCTATCTCCTAGTCCCATTTCCATAACTTTACATTTGCTCGTGTTGAATTCTAGTAGCCATTTCTCTGACCATCTCTGCAATCTGTTCAGGTCCTCTTGGAGGATCCTGCAATCCTCATCTGTCACAACTCTTCTCATCAACTTTGCATCATCCGCAAACATCGACATGTAGGACTCTACGCCTGTAAACATGTCGTTAACATATACAAGAAATAGAATTGGTCCCAGCACCGATCCTTGTGGTACTCCACTTGTTACTGTTCGCCAGTCCGACTTCTCGCCCCTTACCGTAACTCTTTGGCTCCTTCCTGTTAGGTAGTTCCTTATCCATTCTAGGACCTTTCCCCCCACCCCCGCCTGCCTCTCGAGCTTGAACAGCAGTCTCATGTGCGGTACTGTATCAAAGGCTTTTTGGCAGTCCAGAAATATGCAGTCTGCCCAACCATCTCTGTCCTGTCTTATCCTCGTTATTTTATCATAGAATTCCAGAAGGTTTGTTAGGCACGATTTCCCTGTCCAGAACCCATGTTGATGTTTGTTCACAAACCTAATGTTCTCCAGGTGTGCAACCAGTCGTAGCCTAATTATTCTTTCCAGTATTTTACAGGGGATGCTTGTCAGTGATACAGGTCTGTAGTTAAGTGCCTCCTCCCTATCTCCTTTCTTGAAGATCGGCACGACATTTGCCTTCTTCCAGCAACTGGGCAATTCTCCTGACATAAGTGACTCATTAAAGATCATTGCCAGAGGCACACTGAGGGCCTGTGCTGCTTCTTTTAGTATCCACGGTGATACTTTGTCTGGTCCAACTGCTTTAGTTGCATCTAGAGTTGTCAACTGTTTCATTACCTCCTCTGCTGTCACCTCTATATCTGATAGTCTTTCATCTAGGGTAACCCCTTCCAACAATGGGAGCTGCTCAGGCTCGGTAGTGAACACTCCATGGAAACTGGCATTCAGTGCCTCGCAGATTTCCTTGTCACTTTCAGTATATGCCCCCTCTGTCTTCCTTAGTCTTGTCACTTGGTCGTTCACCGACATTTTTCTTCTTATATGACTGTGTAGTAACTTAGGTTGTTTTTTCGCTTTGATTGCAATATCGTTCTCATAGTCCCTTTCCGATGTTCGTCTTATGTTAATGTAATCGTTCCTAGCTCTGTTGTATCTGCTTCTGTTGTCCTCTGTTCTTTGTCTTCTGTACTTCCTCCACTCCCGCCTGCTGGCCATTTTTGCTTCCTGACACTGTCTATTAAACCATGGGTTATTATATTCCTTCTTATTTTTTCCCTTTACCGTTGGTATAAATCTCTCTTCGGCCTCCTGGCATTTCTGTATGACTAGGTCCATCATATCTTGGACTGTTTTTCCTCTAATTTCTTCCTCCCACTGCACTTCACCCAGATAGTCCCTTATCCTCATATAGTCCCCTTTCCTGTAGTCAGCTCTCCTTTCCCAGATCTCTTGTCCCATGGTCATAATTTTGAATTCCATCATGTAGTCAAAGACTAGGACACAATGGTCACTGGCCCCTAGAGGTATTTCATGCTCTAAATTCTCGATATCTTCTACGTTCTGGGTGAAAATCAGGTCTAATAGGCTCGGTGCATCTCCTCCTCTTTCCCTTGTGTCTTCCTTCACATGTTGTGTCAGGAAATTCCTGTCTATAACATCTACTAATTTTGCTCCCCACGTTTCATCCCCTCCATGGGGATTCCTTGATTCCCAATTTATCTCTCCATGATTTAGGTCCCCCATGATCAGCAGCTTCGCTCTCATTCTGTGGGCTAGTGTTGCTGCCTTCTGCAGTTCATCTATACATGCTTTGTTGTTGTCATCATACTCCTGCCTGGGTCTTCTACTGTTTGGTGGGGGATTGTAGATTACCATGATCACAATCTTCCTCCCATCTACTGTCAGAGTTCCATGTATGAAGCTTGTGCACTCATTGGTAACTCGATTTCCCAGGTCTTCAAACTTCCATTTCCGCTTTATTAGGAGTGCTACTCCCCCTCCCTGTCTCTGTGTCCTCTCTTTTCGTATCACCTGGTACCCTTCAGGAAAGATTGCATCTGAGATCATGTCATTAATTTTAGTTTCCACAATTGCAACTATGTCAGGATCTGCTTCACTCACTCTTTCTTTTATCTCTTCTGCTTTATTAGATACCCCATCAGCATTGGTGTACCAAACCTTGAGATTCTTCATGGAAACTCTTGTACCAGAGTTCTCCCTTTCTCTGGGGGTCTGGGGGGATCTGGGGGATGTCTGGGGGGTGACTGGGGGCAGAGGGGATCTGGGGGATCTGGGGGGTGTCTGGGGGATGACTGGGGGCGGGGAGGGTCCGGGGGATGTCCGGGGGGATCCAGGGGGTGCCTGGGGGGGTCCGGGGGGTGTATGGGGGGTGAAAGAGGTCAGGAGGGGTGCTTGGGGGGCTACTGGGGGCTGGGCTTCTAGGAAGGTAGGTAGGAGGGTCTGGGGTAGGGCCTGGGTAGGTAGGTCTGGAGTAGGAAGGGCATACTGGGTCTGAAGATTAGGGAGGGCATAGAGGGGTTGGGAGATGGCGTAAGGTTGGGAGACAGATAGAGGTTGAGAGGTTGGGAGGGGGATGGATAGAGGGGGTGGGGGGGACCTCCCACCTCCCTCGCAAGGGTGGGGGGTCACATGGAAGGAGAGGGGATGAGGAGGGGTGAGGGCAGGGTAGGCTTTGGGTGTTGAGGGGATGAGGTCTGGGTGGGTTCTTGGGGTTGAGGGGATGAGGTCTGGATGGGATTTGGGGGTTGAGGGGATGAGAGCTGGGTGGGTTTTGGGGGTTGAGGGGATGAGGGCTGGACGGGTTTTGGGGGTTGTGTGTGTGTGTGTGTGTGTGTGTGTGTGTGTGTGTGTGTGTGTGTGTGTGTGTGTGTGTGTGTGTGTGAGTGTGTGAGTGTGTGTGTGCGCGCGTTGGAGAGAAAAAAAAAAAAAATATATATATATATATATATATATATATATATATATATATATATATATATATATATATATATATATATATATATATATATATATATATATATTAGTATATTTTGGTAGCAGTCTTTCCTGTAGACATATATTATTAAATATGACCGAAAAAGTAAGATTAATTATTCTAACACGAATTTTCTCAATCTTTCGTACATTTCTTTTCACTGTTGGAGGTAAATCAAATTTGGAGAATTGATTTTTGATTTACCTCCAACAGTGAAAAGAAATGTACGAAAGATTGAGAAAATTCGTGTTAGAATTATTAATCTTACTTTTTCGGTCATATTTAATAATATATATATATATATATATATATATATATATATATATATATATATATATATATATATGTATATATGTATATATATATGTATATATATATATATATATATATATATATATATATATATATATATATATATATATATATATATATATACATATATGTAGAAGACATAATACTGGAAAAATAGAAAGGCTAAATCGCTCGATTCCGCAGACACAAATAGTAAATACACAGACACAGTAACCAGTGCGTCTGTGGTAATATCAAACAGTCAGAGCTGGACAGACACAGGATTTACAGCCAAGGAAGTCTATTAGCCAAGGATCTGGGGAGGTAATTATAAATTATGATAAGCTCCAGTTCATTTTCTAAAACAATTATGCTGGCTTGCCTGTGTACAGAGATATGACCTTCTCCTGGGGGCACGTTCATACAAGACACACACACACACACACACACACACACACACACACACACACAAAGGGGGGGCCCTGATAGCTGACTGGACAGCGCTCTAGACTCGTATTTTTTTATTATTATTTTCTACCACAGACGTGGCCACACATTTACAATGCTAATCAGCATTTATACATTTCTTCTGTCCTCCATGAATAGGGATGAAGATCTATTAAACATAAAATTCAGTGATTTATTGAACAATCAACCACAGAAGGTGATTGTAGCGCTTTTAAAATGCTAACCTAACCTAACCTAACCTAACCTAACTTAACCTAACCTAACCTAACCTACAAACATAAATACACAGATTTACGTCTGTCCTACATGAAGTGTTCGAGGTGTCTTTGTACAGTGTCATTAATGTGCGTTTACAATGGAGAAATGCAATTCTGACCAGCTTCCACATACCCTGTATACAAATACACACATATACATATTGCACATATACCTTCACATATCCATACATATATATACAAACACCTATGTCTCTCCTACTTTGACAGGGTAAGATTGCTTCTATAAAAACTAGTGTGATATTAAACACTTAACCACTGAAGGTGATTAAGATGCTCCTACTACACGCTCAGGTTATAGGTACATGCATTGTATTACAGATGTATTATATACTATACAATGTATTGTACTTATACAACAGATGTATTAAATAGTCAATCTTGGGTACAAGTCCAATATATCATCAAGTGTTCCAGTAATCATATAGAATTTACAGAGTTAAGCATATCTCAGCCTCGGAGGGCGAAAGTTAGTCAGTATGGGACATTCTACAATATAATATTATCCAGGGTTGGGGTTCGATCCCCGGTGATGGCAGAAACAAAATGGGCGGAGTTTATTTTACTCTGATGCCCCTGTTATCTAGCAGTAAATAGGTACCTGGGAGTTAGATAACTGTTACGGGCTGCTTCTTGGGTGCATGTGTGTGTGTGGGGGGGGGGGAATGAGTTAGTAGTCAGTAACAGTTGATTGATTGACAGTTGAGAGACGGGCCGAAAGAGCAGAGTTAAACACCCGCAAGCACAACTAGGTGATTACAACTACGTGAATACACACACACGCACCAACACACACACGTACATTATATAGTTACATTAATATGAAAAACAAATTGCTACTTTATATTACAAAACCATATTCGAGAAGCTTGGAGCTGAAGCTCGATTCATCGTACATCAAGGTGAGTACAACTTAGGGAATACAACTAGACCAGTAAATACAGGTGAATATTTTTAAGTGAATACATTCATATCAGTACATCTAGGGGAGCACATCCAGGTGAATACATCTAAGCGAGTTCATTCGCAGTAATTCCTCCCTCGCTATCCTAATGCAATTTAATGAAAGGATTGCGAATACCAGAGAATGCAGATGAATTAAGTGAATAGAGGAATAGAATATGCCTTAATACTTACAGAAGACCGAGAAGGAAGAATCATGACAGAACAGAAAATTCAGATTTATTCTCTCAATTTGCCAAACTGTAAAAAATTGTAGCTGTTTTGCCTAACCATCTGCAACCCTACTGAGGGAGCCGGTCGGCCGAGCGGACAGCACGCTGGACTTGTGATCCTGTGGTTTCGGGTTCGATCCCAGGCGCCGGCGAGAAACAGTGGGTAGAGTTTCTTTCACCCTATGCCTCTGTTACCTAGCAGTAAAATAGGTACCTGGGTGTTAGTCAACTGTCACGGGCTGCTTCCTGGGGGTGGAGGCCTGGTCGAGGACCGGGCCGCGGGGACACTAAAGCCCGGAAATCATCTCAAGATAACCTCAAGAAGATAACGCACCGAACCTATCGGTGACGCTGCTTATAAAACGTCAATATTACCATGCTTTATAATATTTGATAATACGTCGCTTTTTTAAGTGGAATAGTCGATTCTGTTAAAAGTATATTTCATCAGTGTTTGCAGAATAGAAAATATAATTCCATCAATGTTTTTAGTTACGAAACTACACACAGAACCAAAAGTTAATAAACGTAGAACCAAGAGTTAATAAAGACAGAACCAAGAGTTAATAAAGACAGAACCAAGAGTTAATACATCAGAGCCTAATGGGTTCATAAATAACAACACCAATGTATTGGCAAAAGATTAAGAAGGGGGGAGCCTAACAGCTAATGCTCAACTCATACAATCACAAATAGGTAAGTTCAAGCACACTTTCTCACTTGCAAATGCAAGTATTGTTTGAGCAAAAAATGTCATGCAGTTCTTTGACACATCCCATCAAACACCCCATCACAAAGTTGTAATAATCTTGCCACAAGATACCCACAAAGTTGCGACAACATTACCACAACATATCAACAACGTTGTGACAAAAAATATAATAAAAATATGAATAATAATAATAATATCCTAACTCTTCCACAACATTCTGACAATTTTACTACTCAAAACAAAAGCCTTTGCTACCAATCTGACCACTTAAGGCATCGTTATGAGCTTGTTACAACGTCAAAATAATGTTGTTGGTATATTGTGTGTTGGGGTAGTGCCTAATGCAGCCTAAGCCCGACGGAAGCTGTTGATGGACTGGGGGAAGAGTACAGTAAATGGGGATTTAGTTTAGAGCTAGATTTAGCTTTGAATTTAAATTTAGTTTGAACTTGGATTTAGATTTAGTTAGAATTTAGATTTGGATTTAGCCTGAATTTAAATTTAAATTTAGCTTGAATTTAAATTTAAATTTAACTTTACTTTGAAAATATATTTAGATTTAGTTTTAATTTAGATTTAGTTTGAATTTAGATTTAGTTTGAATTTAGATTTAGATTGAATTTAGCTTTGAGGGTTGAGCTTTGGCTCTTTGATCCTGCTTTTCAACAATCACTCAACTGGTATACAGGTGATAGAGCCTATTGCATTCTATGTATAGAGTCAGCCTGCACTACGTCAGTTCGTATTGAACTGACAGTTCCTATAGAGCATTCCAGTCCATGATGTGTGTGTATTTATTTACTCTTTGTCTTTAATATTTGCACCAGCAGAATCGAGCTATTAGCTCTTGGACCCTGCCTTTGTAGCCCATCTATTTTTTCCTTTATTATGTCAACGATATATATTTCTCTAAAACACACACACACACACACACACACACACACACACACACACACACACACACACACACACACACACACACACACACATAACGACAGCAGCGTACTCTACACTGGCAAAAGTTAGAACATCATTCAGAAACCTAAGTAAGGAGGCATTTAGGGCGCTTTACACTGCCTACGTGAGGCCAGTCTTAGAGTATGCCGCCTCATCATGGAGTCCCCATCTGAAGAAGCATATAATGAAACTGGAAAAGGTTCAGAGGTTTGCAACGAGACTCGTCCCAGAGCTACGAGGGATGGGGTATGAGGAGCGCCTGAGGGAACTGTGCCTTACGACACTAGAAAGAAGAAGGGAGAGGGGGGGGGGACATGATAGAAACGTCTAAGATACTCAGAGGGATTGACAGAGTGGACATAGACGAAATGTTCACACGGAATAGTAACAGAACGAGGGGACATGGATGGAAGCTTGAAACTCAGATGAGTCACAGAGATGTTAGGAAGTTTTCTTTTAGCGTGAGAGTAGTGGGAAAATGGAATGCACTTCAGGAACAGGTTGTGGAAGCAAATACTATTCATAATTTTAAAACCAGGTATGATAGGGAAATGGGACAGGAGGCATTGCTGTAAACAACCGATGCTCGAAAGGCGGGATCCAAGAGTCAATGATCGATCCTGCAAACACAACTAGGTGAGTACAACTAGGTGAGTACACACACACACACACACAGTTTGCGTGTGCCTTTGTGGGGCCTCACGTATGAGTAAATAGCACTTAGGGGTCGTAGTCCTAATGGTCCGGTTTCGATTCCCGGCGGAAGCGGAAACAAATGGCCAGAGTTTCCTTCACCCTGATGCCCCTGTCTCCAAACAAGAAATATCTAGGTACCTGGGAGTTAGCTGCTACAGGCTGCTTCCGAGGGATGTGTGTGTGTGTGTGTGTGTGTGTGTGTGTGTGTGTGTGTGTGTGTGTGTGTGTGTGTGTGTGTGTGTGTGTGTGTGTGTGTGTACTCACCTATTTATGCTTGCGAGGGTTGAGCGTTGGCTCTTTTGTCCCGCCTCTCAACCGTCAATCAACAGGTGTACAGGTTCCTGAGCCTATTGGGCTCTATCATATCTACACTTGAAACTGTGTATGGAGTCAGCCTCCACCACATCACTTCCTAATGCATTCCATTTGTCAACCACTCTGACACTAAAAAAGTTCTTTCTAATATCTCTGTGGCTCATTTGGGCACTCAGTTTCCACCTGTGTCCCCTAGTGCGTGTGCCCCTTGTGTTAAATTGCCTGTCCTTATCTACCCTATCAATTCCCTTGAGAACCTTGAATGTGGTGATCATGTCCCCCCTAACTCTTCAGTCTTCCATCGAAGTGAGGTTTAATTCCCGTAGCCTCTCCTCGTAGCTCATACCTCTCAGCTCGGGTACTAGTCTGGTGGCAAACCTTTGAACCTTTACCAGTTTGGTCTCATCCGTGACTAGATATGGACTCCATGCTGGGGCTGCATACTCCAGGATTGGCCTGACATATGTGGTATACAAAGTTCTGAGAGTTCTCAAAGTTCTACCTTTTTGTTATACAATATGTGTGTGTGTGTGTGTGTGTGTGTGTGTGTGTGTGTGTGTGTGTGTGTGTGTGTGTGTGTGTGTGTGTATGTGTGTACGTGTGTGTGTACGTGTGTGTGTGTGTGTGTGTGTGTGTGTGTGTGTGTGTGTGTGTGTGTGTGTGTGTGTGTGTGTGTGTGTGTGTGTGTGTGTTTGTTAGAAAGAAATGAATGTAGTAGATATAATACAGGAAAATAGATTGGTTAGAAAGACGGGATCCAAGATCTAAAGCCTAATTCGGTAGGCACAAATAGACAAGTCTACACACCCACGTAAATCCATTGACACAAACATACATATACAAACACATACATACATGCACCTGTGCACAAACACACATTTACATATACACTCTCACACATATACCTGGAATCAAATACACGTATACACGCTTATACACATTCACTCATGTCGACTTTTAACAAACTAATCCGATTACACAATGATCGATAGTTATTGCAAAAGCAAAAATATTCCACAAAATGTAAAAAAAAAAAAGCCATTAGAAGTCACCGTTTTAATCAAATGACACGAGCCGTGGAAAGAATTACAGTGATACAAGTTTACTTGTATAAATGTTGGGTATAAAATGTCTGGTTGTCGTTGTGAGGGGAAATAACATAACCATTTTGTTATACAATATGTATAAAACTTATAAAACTTAAAACTTAAAAACTCCCAAACTTAAACTTAACCAAATCTAAAATAGCCTAACCCTAATCTAGTTTGTCCTCGCCCAATCTAAACAAGAATAACCTAACCAAACCTAGCTAGCCTAGCCTAGCCTAGCCTAGCCTAGCCTAGCCTAATCAACCCTGCAGTTAGTAACGATACAAAATGTATGGTTTTTCTTCAATTTCCAACACAATTATATAATAAAAAAATTATTTTTTCTCTAGGAGAAAAGAGGAGACTTGTGATTTACAGGAAAGATTGTCTGCCTGTTGACCTGTAATATATATATATATATATATATATATATATATATATATATATATATATATATATATATATATATATATATATATATATATATATATATATATATATGTGTGTGTGTGTGTGTGTGTGTGTGTGTGTGGTGGGAAATCCTTTCACATGGGCACCGTTCTACTTACTAAACATACCGCCTCGATTTTTTTGAAGAAAATTATAGCTTAGAGCTCCTGCAGGAATAATGGATTTTTCAAGGCCCATTATGTAGAGTCTTTATGCTCATATAATAATCTCACAAGGTGGTGGCGAAGATTCGCTGGCCTTGGAGGCAGAGGAGTGAGTGATGAAGGAGAGTCACAAGGTCATTAAGAAACCATGTTTGCTGCTTGGGAGAGATCGCCGTCTTATCTCCACATGATGGGGGGGGGGGGGGGGGAGAAAGGGTTAAAATCATGCATTATTTTTGCTTTCTGTTGTTACGACTTATGACTCTTGTTAGCTGGCTTAGAGCGTTCCTTTCCTATAGCTCATTTATATATACATGAGCTATATATATATGGGCTATATACATGAGCTAAATATATATATATATATACATACATATACATTTTACCTATTAGTTTTCTCTGAAACATGACCCCGTCAGTCTCTTTACAGCCAGGCCCCCCCCCCCATTTACTGCTGAGAAAACAAGGGCGAAATGTTACGAGTTTGCACCCCAGTCAGTCATCCCAAGTCTGGGCTGGAACGTAACCGAAATCGGTCGCGGAGCGCTCGCGTTACCACTACACCACCAGCAGGACTGTATATTGCGGTTATCTTCACTATAATAATACATTACCCACCATGCATCAGGCCGGGTTGAAATCCCATTCATCTGTGAGAATGTAGCCACCGTCTCATAATGACTCCTTAATACCAGATCATTATTCACTGCCTTGCTGCCTAAGACGGCGCCCCAGCGCCTGGGGACCGTCTGAGAGCTCTCGCAGTAGTGACCGATGACACACCTGGATACGGAGGCCAGGTGTGATCGTACGTCGGTATTCGTCAAACCTTTAAGCGACAATCTCTGGAAATCTGGATTCTTTACACGTCCAAGGTCTTCTTATCCCTTTCTAGTCTGGGCCCCAGGATTCATAACCACTTACGAAACTTGTACATCCTTCCTCAGTCACGGTGACTTTGTTTACCTTTTATTAAGCAGTTTGTGAGCTCAAAGGAGCTCCTAAGTTGGCTATAACAATGACAGTCTTGAGTTGCAAAGTTTCCGAGCTCTTCAACTGTTTAACAAAAACAATCTAACACGCTATGATTACGGAAGATGTACAGGTTTCGTACATGGACGTTTAAGTGTTTATCTTCAAAGAGATAAGGAGCCTGTGGGGAAGCCTGAGTCCTAATCCCTGAGATTAACATATGAATAGTTACATTAGCATTAAGACACACACTTCAACACTAATGGATACAGCCGGGATCATGTGATCAAAATCAAGTTCAGATTCATCAGTTATCTCAGACACGACACTAAACAGGGTATTAGAGTAAATAGCTTAACAGAGTTAATAGCCTAAACTAGTCAATATGCTATTACAGTAAAAAGGTCAATGCTGTAAATTTGTTATTACATAAAATAAGTTCACAAAGAAACCATAATTGAGTAATTATATCAATGAGAAAATGGGGTGACTTGGACCATAACCTGGAAATTGCCACATATATATATATATATATATATATATATATATATATATATATATATATATATATATATATATATATATATATATATATATATATATATATAAATATAATGGGTACCACCTCTGGTGCATGTGTAGGGACCCCATAGCCTCGGAGAAGAAAATAAAGAGTACTCAGAGAAGACCTTGTGGATCCTCACTGAACACTTTGATATTTTCTTCTCCTACCACCCCTATTCTTTTGGTATGTGTGTATATTTATCTAACTTTATTTGAAAATGATATATATATATATATATATATATATATATATATATATATATATATATATATATATATATATATTATATATATTATTAAATATGACCGAAAAAGTAAGATTAATAATTCTAACACGAATTTTCTCTATCTTTCTTACGTTTCTTTTCACTGTTGATGGTAATTCAAAGATCAATTCTCCAAAATTCATTTTTATTTCAAGTCTGACGCGACACTTGAGCGCGTTTCGTAAAACTTATTACATTTTCAAAGACTTTAGTTTACAAACACACAACTGAAACTGAATAGAGCTTACACATCTTCGAGTTTATATCTACATTTGGGTGAGGTGGATGAGGTGAAAACAAACTTTCAACAATGGGTATTGAATGGGTATTAAATTCAAACACAAGACAGAACACGAAACAATGGGTATTGAATGGAAGTAATTGTAGAAAGCCTATTGGTCCATATTTCTTGATGCTTCTATATTGGAGCGAAGTCTTGAAGTGGGTAGAATATAGTTGTGCATTAATTGTCTGTTGATTGCTGGTGTTGACTTCTTGATGTGTAGTGCCTCGCAGACGTCAAGCCGCCTGCTATCGCTGTATCTATCGATGATTTCTGTGTTGTTTGCTAAGATTTCTCTGGTGATGGTTTGTTTGTGGGAAGAGATTATATGTTCCTTAATGGAGCCCTGTTGCTTATGCATAAGCATAAGCAACATATATATATATATATATATATATATATATATATATATATATATATATATATATATATATATATATATATATATATATATACACTAGCACGCATAGCGTTTCGGGCAAGTTCTGAATTAATCCTAAATTTTTCCCTGGAAAACGACCCGCCATACCGTTTAACAACCAGGTACCCATTAAACTGCTGGGTGAACAGATGTCACAGTTAAGGTTTGGCGCCCAGTTAATCCTACCCGGGCCAGGATACGAACCCAGGCCAAAACGCTCGCGAAGTGCCTGGCGAATATTTTACCACTGCGCCACGGAACGTGTCATAATGATGTCCTTAGCCAGACGTCACCAGTAAGGCGTACGAGCTGTCAAGCAACCCGTCCACCATATAGACGGTTCCTTATAATACTAAGTAGACATAGTACATTAATGAACTGCACCGTTAGTATATATTAATATACTAATTACCGCCATTAATTTTCCAACCCCCACCCCCCCTAGTAATCCTGCGCAAAAATGAATTTGTTTTCTCTAACGTAACTGGGATGCCGTTTTCTTTTTTAATTTTTGCGTAGACTTAAGTCAGGCCAGCTTTTATTATTATTATTTTTGTCTTTTAGATATATACAAGAGTTGTTACATTCTTGTACAGCCACTAGTACGTGTAGCGTTTCGGGCAGGTCCCTGGAATACGATCCCCGCCGCGAAGAATCGTTGTTACAACCAAGTACACATTTTACTGTTGAGTTAAACAGAGGCTACAGTTAAGGATTTACGCCCAATAAATCCTCCCCGGCCAGGATACGAACCCATGGCAAAGCGCAGTAAAAGACCAGATTTTAATATATATTCTGCACAATTTCGGCCGAGATTATACAATCTTTCTTGTAAAGCGCATAATCTTCAGGAAATTATGTAAGGCAGAGGAGCAGTCATTGACACTCGAAGGAAAGATTTCTTGGTGCCCCCAGTATCAGTAATAGGGTGGGGGGGGGGGGGGGGGCTCGGTGCCCCAAGGATCAATATAAGCGGGGGGGGGGGTTCGCTGCCCCCAGGATCAGTAAAAGAGGGGGGGGGGGTCTCGCTGCCCCCAGGATCAGTAAAAGAGGGGGGGGGGGTTCTCGCTGCCCCCAGGATCAGTAAAAGCGGGGGGGGGGGGGGTTCTCGGTGCCACCAAAACCAGTAAAAGGGGGGCCTCGACACCCTCAGGACCAGTAAAAGGGGGGGGGGGCCTCGGTGCCCCCAGGACCAGTAAAAGGGGGGCCTCGACACCCCTCAGGACCAATGGCAGGATATGATAAGTATCCACAATAATAATAACCGCGTGTCCGTAACATTTTGTAGAAACAAAAAAATTAATCGAAAACGGAAACAAACAGAAACATACCTTAATTAATAAGCTGTTGGCGTCGTGTCCCGCGATGAGCTAAAAAATTGGCTTACCTGTAATGACAGAACGAGTCATTACTAATGCGCCTATTGACATTCCTATATTCACATTATAATCATATATCACATATATATATATATATGAATCGTCACATCCACGTCCATGTTGGTGTGCAAGAGGCGGAGGAGATGGAGGTGACAGCTGAGGATAGAGGGGGATACATACCTTCTCCTGAAGGGTAGTTGAGCTGTGTGCAGTGGGGTCAGAGAAGGGGGTCAGCGCTGTCCGTTGTGGGGGGTCAGACAAGGAGGGGTCAGCGTCAACACTACCCCCGACGTGCTCTCCAACACAAACAAAAGCGGTGTTTCCAACATTCACGAAACACTCACAATGAATGAAATATCCAGCACGAGGCGAGAGACACTACAAGAACTGTGAGTACTCAACAAGTAAGTAATTTTGCCGCAGCAAATTATAACTCAATTTCCACCTTTTATTTCCAATAAATCACTAAACTTTCTAAGATTTAACATTTAGTCACGTTAGCATTTTAGTAAGTGGTGTGACTTGCCTTAAGTGTCTTGCGTATTCTTCACAATTTTGCTTGAAACAAAACTAGTAATCAAAATACTGGCAACCGTAAACGCGCAACACTCTAAGTGTCTAGTCAACACACACACTAGTGGTAACTAACGCGGCAGTTTGTTTATATAAACACCGCAACATCCAGTCTTCATAACTCGGTGTGACCGAACACTTGCGAGGATTTTCAGATACACTTCAGAGGTCTCTGGTGTCAGTCATCACGACACAACAGCCATCACCCGCCACCATTACGGTCATACTAGCATGACCCGCCAGACTAGACGAGCAAGACAGTCCCTTCCTGTCGAGGTTCCAGTTGAATCTGCTGATAAACCCATTTAAAGCCCCGGTGGGTGGTGGTTCATCACAGCCCAGCGTCAAAACATCGACACTAAGTGTTTATCTGACTTCATGTGTTCGAGTGCGGTAGGTATTTCGTCCTTTTATATTTAAATGCGAATAAATCAGCTGGTGGGTGTAAACACGGGCTGGGCGCGCCCTGACCCAGCTGCTGACTCGCAGGTGGTGGCACATGAGAGTTTATAGAGCAGTGCTTCTTACCCAAATTCAAATGTTTATTCAGGTAAAGTACATACAATAAATGTTGATGAATTTATAGATAGAGCTCGTACATACAATGCCTAAAGCCACCGGGCGGGGGTAAGAAGCACTCTGTGCTTTGGTACTTATTTGTACCTGCGGTACAAGTGTACCAAAACGGTACAATTTGAATCTACTATATTATAAGGCGCAGTTTAAACACTCTTGGAGATCAACATGTCAGGATAACAACTCGCGAACTTCTCGAAGTTGACATTTCGGTCTTTATACCAAGATGACATAAGACTTAGTATTGTCATTTTGGTAACAAACTATATATTTTCCACCGTTCACAGATAGGAAGATTGTATGATCGTTTGTACTTCTCCTCACCCGAGTGTACAGTTGAGGGAAAGTATACCTTTACCCGCAGTTACTTGCAAAGTGCAGAATGGCAACGCCGCGTTTGTTATTGTTGTTGTAGTATTGGGTTAGATTATGAATGACTAGGCGCTTTGTAACGACGAGTCTCATTGGTCAAAACACCACACCAACGGTGTGTGTGTAATTCACACTGCTATCGAAAGTAATATAGAGCAGAGCAGTGGATATAAATGAATATATATATGGATTAGTGGAAAGGGGAGATGGCTCTATTTTGGTGCTTAATTTAAGAGTTTATTGACGTTTTATGTAACCGAGATTACGTAGGATAATTTTACGTATTGGCTGTTGAGACACAGACGACGTGACGTCACACAAAACGCTACGTCGATGGTCGTTAACAATCAACAACACATTTAGTTTAGTTCATTATTATGCCCCCCATACCCATCCTGTGGGCGGTAGTGGAAAGGGTTACAGAGGCACGTAATGGGCTCAGGGACTGAACCCCACAATTCATTTAGCTAAGCAAGTTATAATCTTGATGAGCTAGTTACTAAACTCAATGTACATCGTCACATCAACAATGGGTTCGAGAACGACCACAAGTAGTCTCTAAATTAAGCAACTGACATATGAGGAGAGTTAGTGGTCACAATTGATATGTTTGTCCTGCACCCACCCCCCCCCCCCCAATCCAGTGGGCAGCGGTGGATAGGTTACAATCACTTAGTTACAACCTACAGTTAGCAAACTGAGGATATTTAGCTAAAAATTCTGGTAGCAGATCATTTTGAATTAAATAGTTACACATTTCTTGAACATTTGGTATAGAATTGTCTCTGAATTCAAGTATCTTTTCGCACTCCATCACATAGTGACGGAGGGTGTGTGAATAATTTAGATGACACAGTCTACGTCAGCAGTTAATTAAAATTCCCAGAGATACTTAGAGCCGAGTCTAAGCGGAGCAGTAGTAACACCTAGCAGTCTGTTGATTATATTGGATGATCCATAGATGTGTGACTCTTCTTGCATGATAGTATGATGATAGATAGAATTACTGTTGTCCATTTCACTTGACCTCAGATCTTCAAGATTTTGTTGAAGTTCTTGGTGTACTCTTGCTCTCAGACTGCTTACAGGCAATCCTAGGTTATATTCAATTCCTCCTTCAAAGGCAGATTCTTTGGCCCAACTGCACACAAAACGTGTTTTTCAAGTTAAAAGTAGTTTGCAAACATTTACATTTGGGAATATAGTTGATATAGATATACATTACATGAATAATGGTATCAAGAACTAATTACGCATCAATATCAGAAATAGAAGAATCAGAAAGTATTATAATTCATTATCATTTATTATTACTGAGGGTTGGAAGAAAAAGTGAAATGAATATGAACTAGTTGACTTGAGTATATGTCCTGAGAACATCTCTTACTAAATTAATCAGGTAATTAAATACATTCAATAATTGTATGTATAGTTGACACACATAATAGTATTATTGTTATGTGTCTCACATAATAGTAATCAAGTGAGACACGGAGAGAGAGAGAGAGAGAGAGAGAGAGAGAGAGAGAGAGAGAGAGAGAGAGAGAGAGAGAGAGAGAGAGAGAGAGAGAAAGAGAGAGAAAGACAGACAGACAGACTTATGTTACCTATATTATAGAAATGTGAAATGTCGGATTATATTACGCGTGTAATTCGTTGTCATGTGATGCATATTTTATACTCAACATGGACTTCGTGATGATATATATTATTATCATATGATGATATATGACAAACTAGCGCTTCTTAAAACAAGCCAGTTTCCTGCAATTGTTGTCTTAACCATGTTGACCAGACCACACACTAGAAGGTGAAGGGACGACGAAGCTTCGGTCCATCCTGGACCATTTTCAAGTCGATTGTGATTGTGGAACGATTGTTCTTTAACCATCAAACCACAGCAGAAAGTGTCGTCGTTTGGATGAAAGCCTGTGGGCCCTTCACTCTCCCTACATCAATCCACGAGTCAATTCCAGAGTGCAGACTCTTCATCAAGGATTGACACGCCCCTCCAGGGAGGAAAGGCTGTGTCAACGAGGGGCAATGATTGATATAAGTGAGAGGGGGCGTGTCAATCACCGCTATCGCTAGAGAACTTGTAACAACAAAGCCAACTGCTTGACTGTGGTGCAGGCGGTGGGAGGGATCCGGGAACTTGAACGACAAACGTCGGTTGTTAAATCAAGAAAAACTTCTCCGGAAGAAGGCAGCGAATTCTTGAACGCATCCGCCAGTCTCCCCTTCATCAATGCCGTTGCCATCATGGATGAACTTAACATAGAGGCATCTGGATGCACACTGCGAAGCTGTCATCCATCACCGGATTCCAGGGCAAAAAGGTAAACTTCTAGAGAGCCAAGATAGAGAAGCAAGCTCGGCTTTCATCACAAGATATACCAATGAAGATCTCGGATTACTAAACCCGAGTAATCTTCAGTGATGAGAAGACATTCTCGTCAGCGACTGGTGGCAGAGAACAGCTGCTGGTGTCCCAACAACACACACCATATGAACAGCAGTTTATAGATGAAATCGCCAGGAGTGGTCATATATATATCGTGCAATATATGGGGGCCGGTTTCATCTACACGGTGTATGAGAGCCTACTGATATTCAGGGAGGCTTCAATGCTGATTTTCTTGAGATTGTGAAGGAAGTGAATATACCTGCTGTGAACACATGTGCTCCTCCCTGCCCTGAGCAAATAATATTCAAGCAGGTATTGTATTGTTAATTTAATAAAGATTTAATTACCATCAAATAGTCTAACATAATCCAACCTTTCAGTCAGTATTGTTACTCAGGCTTGGACTAGGTTCGTTGTTTTCTGTTAAGCTTAATCTCAAAATTATGTTATGAAATATTCGCCCTGAATTGCTAAATAGCAATTGTTAAAGTCGTTTTGTGGATCATTTAACAGGATAATTGATCCATCCATAATGCACGGATTGTTAGGCGATGGTGTGTGCCGAGCAACGCAATATTGAGCCCCGCTGAGTGGTCTTCGCCAAGGCTGCAATATGAACCCCTTAGAGAATGCTGCGTCTGTCTCTGTGTGAGCCTGTGTCTCTATGTGTCTCTATGTGTGTCTGTGTCTCTGTATAATCGTTTCGGGGGATTATTTGGGGGAGGGAAATGAAAGGGCGGTAACTCTAGTGTATTAGTATATACTAACGGTGCAGTTGTTCAATATACTATGTCTACTTAGTATGATAACGAGCTGTCTATATGGAGGACGAGCTGCCTCAAGCTCTCAGCAGTAAGCCACGACCTGACCACCTTACATATACGATTTAATTAACAGGCATTATATATATATATATATATATATATATATATATATATATATATATATATATATATATATATATATATATATATATATATATATATATATATATATATATATATATATATGACAATGTCAGACCACGGTGGAAAATGAAACAGGAATTTCCTTAAGTACTTTCGTATATTAAATACATCTTCAGAAGGAATGAAGGAATCATTCCTTCTGAAGATGTATTTTATATACGAAAGTACTTAAGGAAATTCCTGTTTCATTTTCCACCGTGGTCTGACATTGTCACATTCTTAATCACGTGTTTATTTTCGTGATATATACACACACACACACACACACACATATATATATATATATATATATATATATATATATATATATATATATATATATATATATATATATATATATATATATATATATATATATATATATATATATATATATATATATATAACAACTGAAAACTCACACCCCAGAAGTGACTCGAACCCATACTGCTAGGAGCACTATGCAACTGGTGTACAGGGCACCTTATCCACTCGACCATCACTGTCGGAAAATCCGACACCATTTAATAATAATATCATACAGACAGATAAGAGCTGTGTTGTATAAACAAGTTACCCATAGAAAACGTAACTTGTAGTGGAATTACCGTCTAAGAAAACGGGATATCATCACCACATACTATTATAATTCACCAGCTATTCTGCTGGGAATTATTCTTAAATACATTAGTCTTTGGACTTTACCATCATAAAAACATCTTATATAAATTAACTTAATTATCAATATTAAAGTAGAGTAAATGTGACCCTTCTATCACTTTTTGAAATCTGGACAAAGTAAGCCAGGCGTCAGAGTGAGGAAGGAGGGCAGCCATTGTTTATATAGAGACCAGAGGCTCACACGGGAGCAAATTCGGCTCCTGTTAATTTTACTTGGACGTAGTGTTATGGAACCCAAAGGTGTACCATTGTCAACACGCTGTCTACAAATACAAGTTAAGTGTCTATCCGAAACCCGTTTATCATTCATTTATGGCCATTAATGTCAGGATATAGGGTTAGCCGGTTAGAACGCGAAATCGCCTCAAACTAAAGGTAATTAAGCCAGGTCTTCATGTTCCATGTACTGTTTTCTCTGATATACTTGTCATATATAGGTATCTGGCTTCACAGCTAGCGCACTTTTGACAGGTCAAGACGAGGATGCAAGATTGTGCACCAGTTACTGGGTGATATGGAAGCTACCTCAAAGAGGATAATTTGGTGTCTACACCCTAGTTATACCTGGTGGACTAACCTGCTGTACTATAAGATAAGGAACCTTTTCAATGTATGTAGTTAATACAGTAGTTTGATTGGCTGCATATATATAAATATAAACCCCCCCTAATGTGTAGAGGATCGATTTGTGAGATTATGAGATTATTGCAGAAATACAGTCCACTCATCATTATACAAATTGCTATCGAAGTATATAAATTAACGTAAATATAAATTCATATAAATTAAATAAATATAAATCTCACAGGTCGGTTCCCACATTATTTGGACCTTCGGAACCGGAATATTCGGTCCTATGAACCCACATTTGGTCATCTTAGTACCGGATGAACCAGTTAACCAGTGGATTCATTAAATATACTAGTGCAGTGTGATTTAAACAAAGCCAGTCAAAGACAGCGGCGAAGCCTCGAGGGAGCTCAGGAGCCTCCCTCAGCCCAGTTCAGCTTCGTCAGCGGTTTCATGCACACCCACAGATATTTGGTGGCGTGTTATTTCGTGAAATGACAGCGCTAATATAGAATCCAGCCAAATTAGTGACTGTGTCTTCGCGAGATTGTTCACGGATTTCGTGGTGTTACATTTCGCGAGAGATTATCTACGAATTTTGTGGACTTTATTTCGCGAGGTCACTAATAATATTTAATACTTCTTGATAATATTAGAAGTTTCATAGAGGCTAATTAAGAGGCTATTATCAATAATTGTGTATATTATTTCTCCAAATAGAGAATCATTTAATATATATTGCACTAGTGATCACAGTATAATATTTACTAATTGCCAACCCACAACAGGGTAGGATATGACTAGTTGAACTATTATTGTTCATCCTAGTCCCATTATTACAATAGTCAGTTGTACTATATTGATCAACCTAACACCATTAATGAATGGTCCAGACCCTATTTTGGGTGTAATTTTTATCAACTCGAGTTGAGTTGTATATATAATAATTTACTTATGATCATTACACCTTTGAGTGATTAATTAGTGTCTCTACCATCCTAGGGTGATATAGAAGAGCTAACCTAAAGGTACTTCCAGTGACACTGGTTTATCACTCAAATCATTAGTGTGTATGATTGTATATATATAATGTGTATTAATTTTAAGTGCTAACCTCTAGTAGAGGTAGGATTATTGCCTAGTGAGTTCAGAATTTACCCTAGGCTACCATCAGTGCTTGTTCAGTATTATGAGCAGCCCAAGTACAAGTCACCATGACTAATCCACAGAAAGCAAAGCGTGCTTTAATATCAAGCAAACGTCAACTGACAAGAGATCTCGACCAATATGAACAGTTGTTATATGAGCCTGTAATTAATTATCATCGGTTGAAAATACCACTGTTGCAGATTCAAACCCAATTGCATATATTGAAAGCAAATAGGAAATCTTACCAAAATCAGGTCCACGACGACGACGACATAGTAGTTGAAGATGTGGAACCATTCCTGTCTGACCTTGCACAATATGAAGAAGAAACTCAAGCCAGGTTGGAACATTTACACAGGATAATTGAATCAGAACAAATAGCAAGTACATCAAATAAAGTAGATAATGTTATGGATGATCTGGATCTTTTTGAGAATAAATGTAAAGCCAGATTAGATCCTTTAATCAACAAGGATAAAGCTTCACCCACTACAGCTTCACCCAGGAAAGCTTCACTCACTACAGCTTCACCTAATATTATACCACCAGAAATTAAGCAGTTCTCAGACAATTTATCCACAGTCTCTGTGGTTTCTGAAAACCCAATACCTGAGGCTACTAAGTTAACATGCCTCCAAGCTAGAGGTGAAGCTGAACCAGTAGTAGAAAATGTAAATGAAAATAGCGACAGCACTAATTTCCCAGTCCAGCCACCTAGGAATAATGCTGGCAATGAGAAAACTGTCATACATCTAGTACTACAATTGCTGGATTTACCTCAACCTGATCAGACTGCTGACTCATTACAATCCTTCAGCATGGAGTTTGAGTCACTACTAAGAACATTCAGTCTTAAGGTTGATATAACTACTAGTGAATGGATGACCAAAGTAGTCCTTCAACGAAAATTGTCCAGCGATATACTAGATGAATTATATGCACATCAACATAACACCATCCTGACAGTACAGGACATCACTGAAGGTTTACATTCCATCATAAGCAAACGACGAGCAAATGAGGAAGTTAAAGCCTCTTGCAAGCCTTCAGAAATAGAAAATAAGAGTCAATTAAAGGGTAAAACAACTACCCCAAATAAACATCAGTCAATTACTCAAACATCAATTTGCAGAAAATCTGACAATGCAGCAGCAACCTCCAAGCCTACTGTTACTAGGTCACCCAAACCGGTAACTTCCAAACGTGCAGTAGGCTGGGGGACATGTATGTTCTGCAAAAAGAAACATTCAACATACCGTTGTGCTAATTATCCAACCAGAGACACTCGTATTGAGCGACTCCAGGAATTAGGGAGATGTGCAAGGTGTCTCAAGTCACACAACATAGACTATTGTGATACCCAATTCAACACCTGCAACAGGTGTAGAAGAGGTAGGCACCATGCAGCACTATGCAAATATACGAAATTAACGTATTCAAGACCCAAGGTGGAAGATAGCATTCCCACCACAGTACAGTACTGCAAGGTGCAACAAACAAAGAGTGTCCAATCGGCAAAGTCTAAAGGTAATACGACTTTGCCTACTGCCCAAATTACCATCCTGAATAAGAGGGCCAAGGTCCATACCCGTGGGTTGTTTGACCAAGGATCCCAGAGAACATATATCACTAAAAAGTTGGCAGATGAATTACAATTAAGGCCTGTAGCCCAGATGTCATTCAACATCTCAGGGTTTGTAACAGATGCAGGACCTCAAGTCTACCAGGTGGTACAACCATCAGTGCGTTTAGGCAGGTACGTCTGTCGAGTACAAGCCATTGTGGTGGACAAAATACCAGTAGACCTACAAGTTCAAGGTCTGAGAGCAACAGCCAAATTCCTGAGAAATAGAGGAATAAAATTGGCAGATAATATTAAGTCTGATCACCTCACCGACTTCGGTCTCCTTGTAGGGACAGACTATTGTCATCGATTCATTGGTAGCCCTACTAAATATCAGGGCATAACCATGTTAAACTCTGCAGGAGGTAAATTACTCTCAGGCCCAGTATCAAGCCTGAGGAGACCTATGCCTGCAGATAAACAATACCAGTAGAAATCTAAATTTGTCAGCTGATTATATTTCTCCAGTAGCATTATACTAAGGAGATTACAGCTGACTATACCAACAGAGGTTGATGTTAGTATCATCATTTAAAGCTGAAGATGAGTTCATGAGGCCTCAGTGGCAAATCAGTGAACAGTAGCCTAAAACAGCTACAAGTCACTGCGACCAATGTCACTGAACCCACTACAGTCTCAGAACCATACTTTACTTTAATGATGAGCTATTCAATCTTCTGAATCAATTAACTAAATTAAACCCTAATAAATTTGATGACTGATTTGATACATTTATTATTTAATCAAGATGTATTCCATGGGCCTCAGTGTTTATATATCAGTGACCAGTTACCTGAAGAAACTTCAAGTTATATCTAATGTCACTGATCTCACTGCAGTCCCTGAATCATACTTGACTGTAGTACTTGATCACATCCAGTCTTCTGGGTTAAATAATATGTAATAAGGCTTGAATATTAGCCTTTCAAGAGTTGACAGGGAAATGAAATCGCATTAGACTTCTAACCCCTACAACTCTAGTACGGGACATCCGTCCTGTACGAACAGACACACAAATGTGTGATTACTAACTACTAACATCAAATTAATGTAATAATTCGAAGGAGGAGTATCGGTGTTCGTCTGTTCTAATTAGGACTTCGACCCGTGAGCAGCCCCCTGGGGAATTATGTCGGAAAATCCGACACCATTTAATAATAATATCATACAGACAGATAAGAGCTGTGTTGTATAAACAAGTTACCCATAGAAAACGTAACTTGTAGTGGAATTACCGTCTAAGAAAACGGGATATCATCACCACATACTATTATAATTCACCAGCTATTCTGCTGGGAATTATTCTTAAATACATTAGTCTTTGGACTTTACCATCATAAAAACATCTTATATAAATTAACTTAATTATCAATATTAAAGTAGAGTAAATGTGACCCTTCTATCACTTTTTGAAATCTGGACAAAGTAAGCCAGGCGTCAGAGTGAGGAAGGAGGGCAGCCATTGTTTATATAGAGACCAGAGGCTCACACGGGAGCAAATTCGGCTCCTGTTAATTTTACTTGGACGTAGTGTTATGGAACCCAAAGGTGTACCATTGTCAACACGCTGTCTACAAATACAAGTTAAGTGTCTATCCGAAACCCGTTTATCATTCATTTATGGCCATTAATGTCAGGATATAGGGTTAGCCGGTTAGAACGCGAAATCGCCTCAAACTAAAGGTAATTAAGCCAGGTCTTCATGTTCCATGTACTGTTTTCTCTGATATACTTGTCATATATAGGTATCTGGCTTCACAGCTAGCGCACTTTTGACAGGTCAAGACGAGGATGCAAGATTGTGCACCAGTTACTGGGTGATATGGAAGCTACCTCAAAGAGGATAATTTGGTGTCTACACCCTAGTTATACCTGGTGGACTAACCTGCTGTACTATAAGATAAGGAACCTTTTCAATGTATGTAGTTAATACAGTAGTTTGATTGGCTGCATATATATAAATATAAACCCCCCCTAATGTGTAGAGGATCGATTTGTGAGATTATGAGATTATTGCAGAAATACAGTCCACTCATCATTATACAAATTGCTATCGAAGTATATAAATTAACGTAAATATAAATTCATATAAATTAAATAAATATAAATCTCACAGGTCGGTTCCCACAATCACGACCGGACAAAAGCTGATAGTAGCCGAGGCTATTTTCCCATCAGCCCGCCGACATTCTGATGGTAATCTTGGGTATAGTATTTTATCAAATCACCTTATTCTTTGGGGCACACGTGAGGAACACAAATGCGAACAAGCCTGAATGGTCCCCAGGCAATATATATATATATATATATATATATATATATATATATATATATATATATATATATATATATATATATATATATATATATATATATATATATTGCCCTTTACCTCTTGGGGTCCACTAGCACCACTGTCTTCGTCCCCCAACTCACACGCGAGGGATTCCGGGGTTCAGTTCTCGCGAGTCATCGCAAAACGGCTAAATGAAAAAAAGTTTCCTTTCATCTGATGCACCTATTCACTTAGCAGTAAAGAGGTAGCTGGGAGATAGACAACTGTTGGGCTTCATCCTGGGGGGGGGGGGGGAGGGGAAGAAGGTGGATAGTTGTCTTAGCGGGATCTTTGTTAAGCCTTTGTACAATCTTTCTGTCTCTGTCAACCGGATTCGGTTAAGCAGAACATCGCACACAACCGGACAATATCAAATTCACAATTGTTCGTTCTCGCTAACCATTCACATGTAGATGATAGATAAGTATCAAATATTGATAATTTAAAGGATTGGATATCAGGATATCACTTGCAGTGCAGATGTTTGCACTGTTTATGTGTTTTGACTTAAATTATCAAAAAAATAAATGTAGTCGGAAATATTTAAACAAAGAAGAAATATATAACAGGGGGGGTTAGGGGGGGTGGGTGGCAGGAGCAATATCAGGGGGGGGGGGAATGATGTGGTTGTGAGTGACAGCTGCTCATTTCTCATCTTATAGCTCCTCTTGTGAAGTTCAAATAAACCTAAGAAATTCGTCAAGCAAGAATTTATACCTAATAAATAAGAATTTCGTCTTGCTGTTGAATATCTCATGACTCGAGCCTTCATGTTGGCTCTCTTGCTGCTGCTTGCGTTAGTGGCAGAGTAGTTAGAACTGGTAGTTAGTGGCAGAGTAGTTAGAACTGGTAGTTAGTGGCAGAGTAGTTAGAACTGGTAGTTAGTGGCAGAGTAGTTAGAATTGGTAGTTAGTGGCAGAGTAGTTAGAATTGGTAGTTAGTGGCAGAGTAGTTAGAACTGGTAGTTAGTGGCAGAGTAGTTAGAACTGGTAGTTAGTGGCAGAGTAGTTAGAACTGGTAGTTAGTGGCAGAGTAGTTAGAACTGGTAGTTAGTGGCAGAGTAGTTAGAATTGGTAGTTAGTGGCAGAGTAATTAGAATTGGTAGTTAGTGGCAGAGTAGTTAGAACTGGTAGTTAGTGGCAGAGTAGTTAGAACTGGTAGTTAGTGGCAGAGTAGTTAGAATTGGTAGTTAGTGGCAGAGTAATTAGAATTGGTAGTTAGTGGAAGAGTAGTTAGAATTGGTAGTAGCAAAAGAAGAGTTAGTAGTTAGTGTCAGTAAAAGTTAGTCTTTATTTACAGTAAGATGTGTTAGAGAGAAGACAGTAAAGTATTGAGTTATACTAACCTCCACGCCAAAGCAGATCGATGACGATCGCCGATTTACAGTGCGTATGTTCGTATGTTAATTAGCTTGGTTAAGTTACTGTTAAATTGTGTAAATTAACTTTTCAAAATTATTTGTAAAGAGCAGGTGTGGGAAAAGGCACTCGTGGTGGCACTGCTGCCACGGTTGTATTAGACTTGCCCCCTGAAGGTCATAGTTTCAGAGGTCAGGGTCATACTTAATCACCGAACAATGGAGTCTGTTGCATATTCCCTTCCCTTGTTAAATTCCAAAAATATGATTTAATAAAAAAGAATGTACCACCACTGATTGTTCTTTTAAGGGGACCCTTAGCCTCAAACAAGAGGATATTCAGTACCGGCAGGATTGCGAAATCGAACCCGGCGTACTGGGTCATGATACGCTATAAGTTAAATAATCTGGAATCCGACTGAACCTACTAGGCATTCTGGAGGCCCTGAACTCATACCCAATCCAATTTTAAGACGTAACTCGCAGCCACTCCGGTGTAGGTAATGCAGTTCTCCACGAAACGTTCCCGTCAAATCCACAATGAAATCGCAGTAACTTGATATATCAGATTTTTTTTAGGAGCAGCTAGGAAGCTGAGATTGAACTATAATGTCCTGGGTCGCCTGGGAGGCACCCATTTTTGCATTGTTCTTCGAGAATTTTAATTCATAATCAGAATATTATTACAGATCAAACTGTAGAGTATATAGTGATTTATAACAGCAGAAATAAGCAGACGATGGGCCACAATAACGTGGCTGAAGATATTATCAGCTAGATTGATAATCGATAAAGCAGAAATAATATTTATTCGTTTAAGCTCAAACTAAATTTTGCTAGGCATAAATCGGCGCATCGGCGTTCGTTTCTCTCCGGTTTTGATGAAATCTTCACACAATACCGAGGCTGAAAATATAGCTGATTCAGCCTCTGTAAATCCCTCAAAGGAAAGCCGCGTGAAACATCTTGGAGGTGAAAGATGCGATTTCTTCACGGAATTCCACCACAAAAATTTTGATATTCTAAGATTAGATTACGCGTCTGTCCTCCATATCTATCCCTTGCTGTGAGGGGTAGAGTCCTCTTATCTTAAGAAATGCCTAAGTCCCTAACACTATCTATTCGTGCAGGTGACCGTGGAATGTTTAGCTTTTCAAGGCTTCTCAAGTAGATGATTGTGGAATTTATGACTTCTCAAGAAGATGACTGAGGAATTTTCCATCTTCATCTTCTTCTTCTTCTCAGGGAGATGGATTGTGGAATATGAACTTGTCCTTATATCTTAGCTCATTGTCGTCATATCGCAGTTCCTTGTTCTCATATCCCAGCTCCTTGTCCTCATATCGCAGTTCCTTGTCTTAATATCCCAGTTCCTTGTTTTTATATCGCAACTCCTTGTCCTCATAGCTCAGCTCCTTGTCCTCAAATCTCAGTTTCTTATCTTTATATCCCAGCTCCTTGTCATCATATCTAAGATCCTTGTCCTTAAATCCCAGCTCCTTGTCCTCATATCCAATCTCGTTGTCCTCATATCCCAGCTCCTTGTACTCATATCCCAGCTTCTTGTTCTCATAGCCCAGCTCCTTGTCCAAATATCCAAGCTCGTCGTCCTTATACCCCAGCTCATTGTCCTCATATCCCAGCTCCTTGCCCTCATATCCCAGCAAATTGCCCTCATATCCCAGCTCCTTGTTCTCATAGCCCAGCTCCTTGTCCTCATATCCCAGCTCCTTGCCCTCATATCCCAGCTCCTTATCCTCATATCCCAGCTCCTTGCCCTCATATCCCAGCTCCTTGCCCTCATATCCCAGCTCCTTGCCCTCATATCCCAGCCCCTTGTCCTCATATCCCAGCTCCTTGCCTTCATATCCCAGCTCCTTGTCCTCATATCCCAGCTCCTTGTCCTCATATCCCAGCTCCTTGCCCTCATATCCCAGCCCCTTGTCCTCATATCCCAGCTCCTTGCCCTCATATCCCAGCTCCTTGTCCTCATATCCCAGCTCCTTGTCCTCATATCCCAGCTCCTTGTCCTCATATCCCAGCTCCTTGTTCTCATAGCCCAGCTCCTTGCCCTCATATCCCAGCTCCTTGTCCTCATATTCCAGCTCCTTGTCCTCATATCCCAGCTCCTTGTTCTCATAGCCCAGCTCCTTGTCCTCATATCCCAGCTCCTTGCCCTCATATCCCAGCTCCTTGCCCTCATATCCCAGCTCCTTGCCCTCATATCCCAGCTCCTTGCCCTCATATCCCAGCTCCTTGCCCTCATATCCCAGCTCCTTGCCCTCATATCCCAGCTCCTTGCCCTCATATCCCAGCTCCTTGCCCTCATATCCCAGCTCCTTGTCTTCATATCCCAGCTCCTTGCCCTCATATCCCAGCTCCTTGTCCTCATATCCCAGCTCCTTGCCCTCATATCCCAGCTCCTTGTCCTCATATTCCTTCCATACGCCACAACGTAAATTTATCCTAATAAATAATCTTACACACTTGCCATATGACACCTCAGCGGCAGTCTCCTTGTCCATCATAGCTGAGAAAGCTTTGAACTGACCGATACATGTTGCACCATTATGAGAACTCCAGCGCTAAAAAAGCTCCATTAGAATTTCAGGAAGACTAGAGAAACGAGACGTTACGCAGTGCTTAAAGCATCACTTCCAGGTGATTTTTTTTCTCCTAGTGAGAAGAAGAAGCTGTGGGAGGAGAGATGTCATCTCCAGGTGCACCGGCGGGTTGATGGGTAGGAGGCTGGGATGGGATAGGCTGGATGTGAAAGGTTGGGATGGGAGAGAGGGGACGGGAGGATGAAAAGAAAAGAAAAGGTCAGAACACAATAAAAAAGAGCAAAATGGAGGAGATAAGAATTAGGAGGAGGATTAAGCACACTGAAAAGGCACAGGAAGAAAATCTGAAGACGGTATAATACAATGATAATTATTATTATTCGCACATGGAGGCATCAATGAGGAAAGGTCAAAAGGTCAATTGATTTTTCTCATCACGATCACAAAGCGTGAGAGCTTCCACGGACTGAAGACTATATGGAGGAAGAACACAAAAGGGGTTCTTTCTCATCTCAATTTCACCACTAAAATGAACCTCACTTAGTAACCGACAGGGAAAAATACGTTCGGATAGAGAGAGAGAGAGAGAGAGAGAGAGAGAGAGAGAGAGAGAGGGAGAGGGAGAGAGAGAGAGAGAGAGAGAGAGAGAGGGGGAGAGAGAGAGAGAGAGAGAGAGAGAGAGAGAGAGAGAGAGAGAGAGAGAGAGAGAGAGAGGGAGAGGGAGAGGGAATAAAGCACAATACCGTGATTGAAAACATATAATCGAACACATACACACACACACACACACAGGTAGGGGTGCCGATGGCTGAGCGGACAGCACGCTGGATGCGTGATCCTGTGGTCCCGGGTTCGATTCCGGGCGCCGGCGAGAAATAATGGACAGAGTTTCTTTCACCTTAATGACCCTGTTACCAAACAGTAAATAGGTACCTGGGAGTTAGTCAGCTGTCACGGGCTGCTTCTTGGGGTGTGTGTAGTGTGGGGAAAAAAGTAATTGGTAACAGTTGAGAGGCGGGCCGAAAGAGCAGAGCTCAACCCCCGCAAGCACAACTAGGTGAACACAATTAGGTGAATACACACACACACACACACACATATGAGAGAAAAGCGACGCCCTTGCAGTCCATACTGCACCCAGTTCCAAAGCGAACTTAGGGGCCTTGCTACGAAACTTGAACTTTTCCTCAACGGAAGCGGTTTCGTTAAATATATTAAACAGTTTACGAGCTTGGAAACTTCACAACCCATGGTTAATGTTGTTATAAACAACCTCGCAGTGCTCGGGACCTTATAAACTGTTTATATATGTAAACAATGCCGCGAAGATTGAGAATAGATGTATAAGTTTCGTAAGTGTACGCGTAAATGCTTGATGAATCAAGTCGCAGCTGAAGTTTTCAGGATTGAAATTTAAATTGAAATAAGTTTATTTAGGTATAAATACACACAAAAGGATGAGATAGCTCAAGCCATTCTCACCCCGTTCAGTACAACGTATATATATATATATATATATATATATATATATATATATATATATATATATATATATATATATATATATATATATATATATATATATATATATATATATATATGTCGTACCTAGTAGCCAGAACGCACTTCTCGGCCTACTATGCAAGGCCCGATTTGCCTAATAAGCCAAGTTTTCATGAATTATTATATTTTCTCTAATTTTTTTCTTATGAAATAATAAAGCTACCCATTTCATTATGTATGAGGTCAATTTTTTTTTATTGGAGTTAAAATTAACGTAGATATATGACCGAACCTAACCAACCCTACCTAACCTAACCTAACCTATCTTTATAGGTTAGGTTAAGTTAAGTAGCCTAAAAAGTTAGGTAAGGTTAGGTTAGGTAGGTTAGGTTGTCGAAAGAACATTAATTCATGAAAACTTGGCTTATTAGGCAAATTGGGCCTTGCATAGTAGGCTGAGAAGTGCGTTCTGGCTACTAGGTACGACATATATATGACATATATCACAAACAATCAACATATTACCAAATATTCTGAGTGATAAACATATACATTTCTTCCTTTACACATGTAGTATGCTACCAGACATACACACAAATACTTGTATGACTAGATACACAGATCATTTGCAACAGATAATTCAACAAAAGGTTACAATCTTGGTGCAAAATTCTTATATTTTTCCATAATATCATCAATCTTTCCGTCGTAACACATCTCAGGTTATTTGTTCAGGAACAGTCCTTATCTTAGTGTTCCTGTATACATTAATCAACGGGCAATCAATAACATAATGAGTGAGGGGTGTGAGACCTTAACATACCACATAGTTTACACTTCCTTTCATTATCATTATCACCTATGCCATATTCCCAGTAATATTTGTACCCAAGTCTGAACAGGATTGATTGATTGATGAAGATTAAGCCACCAAAGATGTTATTGTTTTAGATTCAGCTACTCAGAACAAGAACTTCCAGTAGCACGGGCTATGGTGAGCCCGTAAACCCCACCCAAGAGGTATGAATAGGCATGAATAGCCGGTAAAGAATACAGGGGTGAGGAAGCCAGTATAAGGGATGAAGTGAGGTGAGGTGATATCTTGTACAGAAAGCTTTTTAAATTACCATATATAAGTTCGTATATCTCCCAAGCTTTAGATGAGCTAAGTAAACTAAAAATATTGATAAAAAACAGAAAATACATTAAATTTGGTAACGAATGCTCTTGTTGCATTGAATCTATGTCGGAACAAATGTATATTGTGTGACAAACTCGGTGTTTGTAAGTTCTATAGTAAGCTGCTCTTGGCTGTTGCACTTTTTTAAATAAAATATCCAGGATGGATTTACATGAGTGAATCCCAACCCACACATTTGAACGTTTGAACGAAAAGGCAACGTTTCGGTCTGTCCAGGACTATTATAAAGCCGATAAGTCTTCGGGTCTAATGTTTCCAGATGTGTGGGTTGGGTGTTAGATGTGTGGGTTGGGTGTTAGATGTGGGGCTTGGGTGTTAGATGTGTGGTCTTGGGTGTTAGATGAATGGGGTTGGGTGTTAGATGTGTGAGCTTGGGTGTCAGATGTGTGGGTTGGGTGTCAGATGTGTGAGCTTGGGTGTCAGATGTGTGAGCTTGGGTGTCAGATGTGTGAGCTTTGGGTGTCAAATGTGTGAACTTGGGTGTCAGATATGTGGGTTGGATGTCAACTATTAAACCACGTTATTGTGACTCATCGTCTCTCTATATATATGAGTGTTTTTTCAGCTGAATGTAACCCTCAATTTGTATCAGTAGCAAAAGAGGATGAAAGCCGAGGCTACCATCCTCTTTTGTCCGGTCGTGATGGTCGAGTGGTTAAGGGATCCTGTACATCAGTTGCAGAGTGCTTCTGGCAGTATGGGTTCGAGTCACTTCTGGAGTGTGAGTTTTTAGTTGCATATATGCCAGGAGACCGTTCAGGCTTGTTCGCATATATATATATATATATATATATATATATATATATATATATATATATATATATATATATATATATATATATATATATATATATATATATATATATATATAATATAACAGGAATAAAGTGAGTAAAAGAAAGAAAGAGGAAGAAATAGGCAAAACTTTGTAAAGAAACCAGAAAAATAGAATACTAGGAAATACCAGAAAATAATGAAACATAAAAGTATATGAGAAAAAAAAAACGATAACGGAATGATATAATGGAAGAGAAATAAAAGTAGATATACATGTTTCGTCTCGTCTCGTCAACTGGACTATTTCTCCCCCAACATTTGGGAGAACTGAACATACAAAAGACGGCTATTGTTCTCTTCATCCCCGGGAAGAAAAAAAAAAGTTATTATTTTGTTTACACCCGAGAGAGTGTTTTGAAAAAAAAGAAAACGGAAGTGCACCTTTTATGCATAACTTCCCTAAAAAAAAATATGTAACGTATATATGAAATATTTTAGTGGATATGCTTACGTTGTCAATGGTCTTCAGCGAACCGTAGGGAAATTTTCGCGAGTGTATGCGGAACATAAAAACTGGGTGCTATGATATAAAGTGTATACTGAATATGATGCAATGGGATTGAACTTCCTGGTGCCGCTATCCATACAAGGGCGTACTCGAGAGCGTATTGCATGCCCCGCCGTAATGGATGAAGCCATTGTTTTACAACGAATATAAATGTTTCAACAGCATATGCAAGCACGAATGTCTGCTGCCAGTCCGGACTAGGATTTATGCAATATTTACACGTGTCCTCTTACGAAACCTGTGCATCTATATGCCATCGTGGAAGCTTACTTTGTACTTACTGAGCAGTTTAAGATGTCTCAAGCACTATAAGGGTTGTTTACAACAATAATACTCCTGGGTCGAGAATAACCTCGCAGCGTTGACACACACACACACATCATATATATATATGATGTTTTACTTCTAAATTTTTGTACGTATATAACTTTTTCTTTTTTTCTTTCAGAGGCTAGAGCAATTGGTGATGCAGCTCCTACTGATGAGTCTTACGGCGATGCTGGCAGCAACAGGTCAGTTGATCGCTCTCCTGTAGTGTATTCACGCTTAATGTGTCATATATTAGCAGTTCCTTAACCCTGGAAACACAAACCGAAACTGTCTCTATTTTCCGCTTGTTACAACTTGTAATAAAGTTGTTACATCTTGGCTTAACGTGTTTATGACGTATTAGAACGTTGTTACAACTTGCTATATTGGTTGTTATAACTGGTTTAGGAAGTGTCAAAACTTGCCCGAATGTTGTACCAACGTCGTAGTTTCGGTGTGTGTTTGGCGGATTAGAGCTTATATTCGTCTTCGTCCGTTCCAGTCATCCCGTTCCTTATTTTATTGAATCTGACATTTAAACAAACATTAATTAACTAAAGATTATCTGCAAGATGAAGGAAACACCAAAATTAGGAATTATGATAATAAATTAACTTTTCCATGTGTCGTGCGAATATGCTGCCGCTTTTCCACTTAAGCTCCTTTCCCCCCTACAAAAAAAAAAATTGATAAATTGATGACCAAAGTTGTAAAAAGGACTGTAATACCCAGCTGGGCTTCACATAATGTAATAACCAGCTGGGCTTCACATAATGTAATACCCAGCTGGGCTTCACATAACGTAACCAGCTGGGCTTCACATACTGCAATAACCAGCTGGGCTTCACATAACGTAATAACCAGCTGGGCTTCACATACTGCAATAACCAGCTGGGCTTCACATACTGCAATAACCAGCTGGGCTTCACATAACGTAATAACCAGCTGGGCTTCACATACTGCAATAACCAGCTGGGCTTCACATACTGCAATAACCAGCTGGGCTTCACATAACGTAATAACCAGCTGGGCTTCACATACTGCAATAACCAGCTGGGCTTCACATAACGTAATAACCAGCTGGGCTTCACATACTGCAATAACCAGCTGGGCTTCACATAATGTAATAACCAGCTGTGCTTCACATACTGCAATAACCAGCTGGGCTTCACATACCGCAATAACCAGCTGTGCTTCACATACTGCAATAACCAGCTGTGCTTCACATACTGCAATAACCAGCTGTGCTTCACATACTGCAATAACCAGCTGGGCTTCACATAATGTAATAACCAGCTGGGCTTCACATAATGTAATAACCAGCTGTGCTTCACATACTGCAATAACCAGCTGTGCTTCACATACTGCAATAACCAGCTGGGCTTCACATAATGTAATAACCAGCTGGGCTTCACATACTGCAATAACCAGCTGTGCTTCACATACTGCAATAACCAGCTGGGCTTCACATAATGTAATAACCAGCTGTGCTTCACATACTGCAATAACCAGCTGTGCTTCACATACTGCAATAACCAGCTGTGCTTCACATACTGCAATAACCAGCTGGGCTTCACATACTGCAATAACCAGGACCTTACGAGCCAAACATATTTTCACCATCGCCTCAACAAAAGCACGATCTATCACGGTGTTTGGATATAATCGCCTCGTGTGTGTGTGTGTGTCACCGGTCGTTAAAGTAAGCGTAATGAATTGTTTGTCTCATCCCCCTAGAACACTCCTAACTTTTTCCACCAATATTTGAATGGTTACACTGCAAGCTGTCTGTGTTAAAAGCAAAAGTTGTATTGTTGTTGTAAAGATTCGCTACCTGGAACAGAAAGTTCCAAGTAGCACGGGCTATGGTGAGCCCGTAGTGTCAAAAGTTGTAATCTTCTGGGGTGAATGTGCTTGGCGGGGGAGGAGGAAGGGGGAGATGGGGGGGTATATGGGTGGAGGTGGGAGGGGGGTATCGGATGGAGGGGGAGAGGGAGGGTTCATGGGATCCCGGGCTTCTTAACTCTTTCTCAACTGGAGTGTAGATTTCTGTTTGTTCGTGTCCTTGTGGTGATGGGAGGAGATATGTAGATCATTTGTTCATACTGCCTTAGTGCTTTCTCCTGATAATTATCTTACCTTCCGCTTCCAAGAGCTATATAGCCATACTGGCTTAGTGCTTTCCCCTGATAATTATCTTACCTTCCGCTTCCAAGAGCTATATAGTCATACTGGCTTAGTGCTTTCCCCTGATAATTGCTATAACTTAAATCATTTGGCTTTGCATTCGTAAGTATTTTCATATAAAAATTTATCTATAAATTTAATAAGACAATTTATGACCGTTAATGTGCATATGGAGAACCAATTTAAATAAACAAATTATTTTACAATAATTATGTAAGAAAAAACAGGTTTTACCAAATAAAAAAAAATTTAGAGACAATATTTTACATGGAATTTTGCACACAGGCCGACACACACACACACACACACAGGCCGACACACACACACACACACAGGCCGACACACACACACACACACAGGCCGACACACACACACACACACAGGCCGACACACACACACACACACACAGGCCGACACACACACACACACACAGGCCGACACACACACACACAGACCGACACACACACACACAGGCCGACACACACACACACAGGCCGACACACACACACACACACACACAGGCCGACACACACACACACACACAGGCCGACACACACACACACACACACAGGCCGACACACACACACACACACAGGCCGACACACACACACACAGACCGACACACACACACACAGGCCGACACACACACACACACACAGGCCGACACACACACACACACACACAGGCCGACACACACACACACACACAGGCCGACACACACACACACAGGCCGACACACACACACACAGGCCGACACACACACACACAGGCCGACACACACACACACACACAGGCCGACACACACACACACACACAGGCCGACACACACACACACACACACAGGCCGACACACACACACACACACAGGCCGACACACACACACACAGGCCGACACACACACACACAGGCCGACACACACACACACACAGGCCGACACACACACACACACACAGGCCGACACACACACACACAGGCCGACACACACACACACAGGCCGACACACACACACACACACAGGCCGACACACACACACAGGCCAACACACACACACAGGCCGTCACACACACACACAGGCCAACACACACACACAGGCCAACACACACACACAGGCCAACACACACACACAGGCCGTCACACACACACACAGGCCAACACACACACACACACACACAGGCCGTCACACACACACACACACACACAGGCCGACACACACACACAGGCCAACACACACACACAGGCCGTCACACACACACACAGGCCAACACACACACACAGGCCAACACACACACACAGGCCAACACACACACACAGGCCGTCACACACACACACAGGTCAACACACACACACAGGCCAACACACACAAGACAAGAATGTGCAGGTCATGATGGATATTGTCACCCAAAAGTGCCAGGAAGCTGCAGACAGGTTTATCCCCGTCCAAAAGGAGAAAAACGAAAAACAACAGAAAAACCCATGGTTCAACCAGGAATGTAAGGTAGCGAAACAACTGAGTAAAAGAACATGGAGAAACTACAGAAATAACAGAACACCAGAGAGCAGGGAGAGGTACCAGAGGGCCAGAAATGAGTACATCAGAGTGAGGAGGGAAGCAGAGAGACAGTTTGAAAATGACATCGCGAGTAAAGCCAAGACCCAACCAAAGCTGCTCCACAGCCATATCAGGAGGAAAACAGCAGTGAAGGAACAAGTGATGAAGCTGCGGAAAGGGGAGAACAGATACACAGAGAATGACAAGGAGGTGTGTGAAGAACTCAACAAGAGATTCCAGGAGGTCTTCACAATAGAACAAGGAGAAGCCCCTGCACTAAATGAGGAGGCGGCAACCTTGGAAACCTTGGAGGAATTTGACCTCACCAGTGATGAGGTCAAAAGGTGTCTGCTGGAGCTAGATGTGACAAAGGCTGTTGGGCCTGATAGAATCTCACCATGGATACTAAAGGAAGGTGCAGAAGCACTAAGTGTGCCACTCTCTATGGTGTATAACAGGTCACTGGAAACAGGAGACTTACCAGAAAGTTGGAAGACAGCTAACGTGGTCCCAATATACAAAAAGGGTGACAGGCAAGAGGCACTGAATTACAGGCCAGTTTCCTTAACTTGTATACCATGCAAGGTGCTGGAGAAGATCGTGAGGAAAAGGCTCGTAGAGCATCTGGAGGGAAATAACTTTGTAACGCACCACCAACATGGGTTCAGAGATGGTAAATCGTGCCTCACAGGGTTAATAGAATTTTATGACCAGGCAACGAAAATTAGGCAGGAAAGAGAAGGGTGGGCCGACTGCATTTTCCTGGATTGCCAAAAAGCCTTCGACACAGTACCCCATAAAAGGCTGTTAAAAAAGTTGGAGCAACAGGCAGGAGTAAAAGGGAAGGTGCTCCAGTGGATAAGGGAGTACTTAAGCAACAGGAAACAGCGAGTAACGGTGAGGGGGAAGACATCAGAGTGGCGAGATGTCACCAGCGGAGTCCCACAGGGCTCAGTACTTGGACCCATCCTGTTTCTAATATATGTGAACGATCTTCCAGAGGGTATAGACTCATTCCTCTCGATGTTTGCTGATGATGCAAAAATTATGAGAAGAATCAAGACGGATGAAGATAGGCAGAGACTACAGGATGACCTGGATAAACTGGAGGAATGGTCTAGAAAATGGCTGCTGAAGTTCAACTCTGGAAAGTGTAAGGTGATGAAATTAGGCGAAGGGAGCAGGAGGCTGAACACAAGGTATCATCTGGGAGGGGAAATCCTGCAAGAATCAAATAGAGAGAAGGATCTGGGGGTTGATATCACACCGAACCTGTCCCCAGAGGCCCACATCAAAAGAATATCATCAGCGGCATATGCTAGACTGGCCAACATAAGAACTGCCTTCAGAAACTTGTGTAAGGAATCTTTCAGAACCCTGTATACCACTTATGTAAGACCAATCCTGGAGTATGCAGCTCCAGCCTGGAGTCCATACCTAGTTAAACACAAGACAAAGTTAGAGAAGATTCAGCGGTATGCCACCAGGCTCGTCCCGGAACTGAGAGGATTGAGCTACGAGGAAAGGCTAAAGGAGCTGAACCTCACATCCCTGGAAAACAGAAGAGTAAGGGGAGACATGATAACCACCTACAAAATTCTCAGGGGAATTGACAGGGTGGACAAAGACAAACTCTTCAGCACGGGTGGGACACGAACAAGGGGACACAGGTGGAAACTTAGTACCCAGATGAGCCACAGAGACGTTAGAAAGAATTTTTTCAGTGTCAGAGTAGTTAATAAATGGAATGCACTAGGAAGTGATGTGGTGGAGGCTGACTCCATACACAGTTTCAAATGTAGGTATGATAGAGCCCAGTAGGCTCAGGAATCTGTACACCAGTTGATTGACAGTTGAGAGGCGGGACCAAAGAGCCAAAGCTCAACCCCCGCAAGCACAATTAGGTGAGTACAATTAGGTGAGTACACACACAGGCCGTCACACACACACACACACACAGGCCAACACACACACACACACACACAGGCCGTCACACACACACACACACAGGCCGACACACACACACAGGCCAACACACACACACAGGCCGTCACACACACACACAGGCCAACACACACACACAGGCCAACACACACACACAGGCCAACACACACACACAGGCCGTCACACACACACACAGGCCAACACACACACACAGGCCAACACACACACACAGGCCGTCACACACACACACAGGCCAACACACACACACAGGCCAACACACACACACAGGCCAACACACACACACAGGCCGTCACACACACACACAGGCCAACACACACACACAGGCCAACACACACAGGCCGTCACACACACACACAGGCCGTCACACACACACACAGGCCAACACACACACACAGGCCAACACACACACACAGGCCGACACACACACACACACACAGGCCGACACACACACACACACACAGGCCGACACACACACACACACACAGGCCGACACACACACACTCACAGGCCGACACACACACACACACACAGGCCGACACACACACACAGGCCGACACACACACACACACACAGGCCGACACACACACACACACACAGGCCGACACACACACACACACACAGGCCGACACACACACACACACAGGCCGACACACACACACACACAGGCCGACACACACACACACAGGCCGACACACACACACACACAGGCCGACACACACACACACACACATACACAGGCCGACACACACACACACACACACACAGGCCGACACACATACACACAGGCCGACACACACACCCACACACACACGGGCCGACACACACACACACACAGGCCGACACACACACACAGGCCGACGCACCCACACACAGGCCGACACACACACACAGGCCGACACACCCACACACAGGCCGACATACACACAGGCCGACACACACACACACACACAGGCCGACAAACACACACACACACACAGGCCGACACACACACACACACACAGGCCGACAAACACACACACAGGCCGACACACACACAGTCCCGATAACGTAGTAGTCGATAACGACTAACGTAGTCCCGATATACAAGAAAGGGGATAGACAGGAGGCACTGAACTACAGACCAGTGTCCCTAACCTGCATACCATGCAAGATGATGGAGAAGATTGTGCGAAGAAAGCTAGTGGAGCACCTGGAGCGAAGGAACTTTGTAACACAGCATCAACATGGGTTCAGGGATGGCAGGTCCTGCCTCACAGGGTTACTTGAATTCTACGACCAGGCAACAAAAATAAGGCAAGAAAGAGAAGGGTGGGCAGACTGCATATTTTTGGATTGTCAGAAAGCCTTTGATACAGTACCACACAAGAGGCTAGTGCGAAAGTTGGAGATGCAGGCTGGAGTGAAAGGGAAGGTACTCCATTGGATAAAGGAATACCTAAGCAACAGGAGACAACGAGTCAGTGTGAGGGGTGAGGTCTCAGATTGGCGAGACGTTACGAGTGGAGTCCCGCAGGGGTCAGTCCTTGAACCTATACTGTTTCTGATATATGTAAATGATCTCCCAGAGGGTATAGACTCGTTTCTCTCAATGTTTGCCGATGATGCAAAAATTATGAGGAGGATTGAAACAGAGAATGATAGTAGGAGGCTACAAGATGACCTAGACAGACTGAGTGAATGGTCCAACAAATGGCTGTTGAAGTTCAACCCGAGTAAATGCAAAGTAATGAAACTAGGCAGTGGAAACAGGAGGCCAGACACAGGATACAGAATAGGAGATGAAGAACTTAATTAAACGGACAGAGAGAAAGATCTAGGACTTGATATCACAAAAAAACTGTCTCCTGAAGCCCACATAAAGAGAATAACGCCTGCGGCATATGCGAGGCTGGCTAACATCAGAATAGCGTTCAGAAACCTGTGTAAGGAATCCTTCAGAACCTTGTATACAACATATGTAAGACCAATCCCGGAGTATGCGGCCCCAGCATGGAGCCCGTATCTAGTCAAGCACAAGACGAAGATGCCACTAGCCTAGTGGCAATTCAGAGGTTTGCC
>NC_091192.1:27737804-27745304 GCF_040958095.1 Procambarus clarkii
TTGTATATGTGTGATGAAACCTTTAATCCTTTGATGATCTTTAATCCTTTTTTTTTGAAGAGTGTTACAAAGTTATTGATTCAGTTTGTGCTGTTTCATAGTTTGTTTTGAATAGTCTTGAATCCTTTTATAGTTTGTACTCTATATATATGTTTTTATATTTTGTGTTTTTTGTAGTTTGTGCTTTTTATTGTTTGTACTTTTATAGTTTGTGCTTTTTTTATACTTTTGACTTTTTTTTATAGTTCATGCTTTTTATAGTTTCCCTTTTTATTGTTTCTTTTTTGTAATTTGTGCTTTCTATAATTTGGGTTTTTCCTAGTTTGTGATTTCCTATAGGTAAGCCCTTTTTATATATGTTTGTTTGTATGTTATTTATATATACAAGAGTTCTTACATTCTTGTACAGCCACTAGCACGTATAGCATTTCGGGTAGGTCCTTAAATCTTAATTTTTTCCCGGAATACGACTCGCCAAATCGTTTAACAACCAGGTACCCATTTACTGCTGGGTGAATAGAGGCTACAGTTAAGAATTGGCACCCAAAGAAGTGATGAACACAAGGAAAAAATATGAAATTAACCAATTTTTAATGATTACCTGAAACGCACCCAGTTTCGAATTGGCGCCCAGTCAATCCTCCCCGACCAGGTTGCGATTGATGGTGAAGCGCGGGCTGAGTGCTTACCACTGCGCCACGGAGACTATAGTGGTAGGACACTGTGTTTTATAGTTTGTGCTTTTTATAGTTCGTATTTTTATAATTTTTATAGGTTATATTTTTATAGTTAATGTTTTTTATAGTTTGTGCTTTTATATGATTTGTTTTTTCTAGTTTGTTATTCTTTTTTTATTCTATATTTTTTTATTTGAGTTCAAACAAAAGCAGAAATATGACCAAATCTAACCTAACCTAACCTAACTTTGGGCCTAACAGCTGAGTGGACAGCGCTTCGGATTCGTAGTCCTGAAATTTCGGGTTCGATCCCCGGTGGAGGCGGAAACAAATGGGCATTGTTTCTTTCGCCCTGATGCCACTGTTCACCTAGTAGTAAATAGGTACCTGGGAGTTAGACAGCTGCTACGGGCTGCTTCCTGGGGGAGGGGGGTGTAACAAAAAGGAGGCCTGGTCGAGGACCGGGCCGCGGGGACCCTAAGCCCAGAAATCATCTCTTGTTATCTTGAGGTTATCTTAACCTATGCTATCCTATCCTAACCTAGCATAACTATGACAGTAACTCATGCTCTAAGTTTAATATAACAAAATTAATTAAAATAAACCATTCAGAAAAAATACTTGAAAATAACGAAAATGACTCTGGCCTAAAATATAATGAAAATCTGTCTGTCTGGTCTTGCACACTTGGCCAAGTAGTGCGTCGTGCTATTAGGTACGACACACACACACACACACACACCCACACACACACACACACACACACACACACACACGCGCGCGCGCGGGGAAGTGTGTGAGGAAGTGAATAAGAAATTTCAGGAGGTCTTCACCTTAGAGCAAGGAGAAATTCCAGAGATAAGAGAGGGAATAGTTAACCAGGAACCACTGGAAGAGTTTGAGGTTTCCAGAATGGAAGTAAGGAAGTGTTTACTAGAGTTGGATGTGACAAAGGCTATAGGCCCAGATGGAATCTCCCCATGGATATTAAAGGAAGGAGCAGAAGAACTGTGCCTGCCACTCTCCATAGTGTATAACAAATCACTGGCAACAGGGGAACTGCCAGAAATTTAGAAAGCAGCTAACGTAGTCTCGATATACAAGAAAGGGGATAAACAGGAGACACTGAACTACAGACCAGTGTCCCTAACCTGCATACCATGCAAGCTGATGGAGAAGATTGTGCGAAGAAAGCTAGTGGAACACCTGGAGCGAAGGAACTTTGTAACACAGCATCAACATGGGTTCAGGGATGGCAAGTCCTGCCTCACAGGGTTACTTGAATTCTACGACCAGGCAAGAAAGAGAAGAGCCCAATAGGCTCAGGAATCTGTACACCAGTTGATTGACAGTTGAGAGGCGGGACCAAAGAGCCAAAGCTCAACCCCCGCATTCACAAATAGGTGAGTACACACACACACACACACACACACACACACACACACACACACACACACACACACACACACACACACACACACACATGCGAACAAGCCTGAATGGTCCCCAGGACAATATATATATATATATATATATATATATATATATATATATATATATATATATATATATATATATATATATATATATATATATATATATATTAGTATATTTTGGTAGCAGTCTTTCCTGTAGACATATATTATTAAATATGACCGAAAAAGTAAGATTAATAATTCTAACACGAATTTTCTCAATCTTTCGTACATTACGCTTCACTGTTGGAGGTAAATCAAAAATCACTTCTCCAAAATTAATTTTTATTTCTAGTCTGACGCGACACGGGCGCGTTTCGTAAAACTTATTACATTTTCAAAGTCTTCACAAATACACAACTGATTAGAACTTGCGTTTCCCTGATTTTATATCTACATTTGAGTGAGGTGGGAAGGGTGATGTGGCATTACATTTGAGTGAGGTGGGAAGGATGATGTGGCATTAACACAAGACAGAACAGGGGATATTAATAGGGTATTAAAAGTATCAACACAAGACAGAACAGAAACAATGGGTATTGAATAGAAGTGTTTGTAGAAAGCCTATTGGTCCATATTTCTTGATGCTTCTATATTGGAGCGGAGTCTTGAGGTGGGTAGAATATAGTTGTGCAATAATTGGCTGTTGATTGCTGGTGTTGACTTCAACAGCCAATTATTGCACAACTATATTCTACCCACCTCAAGACTCCGCTCCAATATAGAAGCATCAAGAAATATGGACCAATAGGCTTTCTACAAACACTTCTATTCAATACCCATTGTTTCTGTTCTGTCTTGTGTTGATACTTTTAATACCCTATTAATATCCCCTGTTCTGTCTTGTGTTAATGCCACATCATCCTTCCCACCTCACTCAAATGTAATGCCACATCACCCTTCCCACCTCACTCAAATGTAGATATAAAATCAGGGAAACGCAAGTTCTAATCAGTTGTGTATTTGTGAAGTCTTTGAAAATGTAATAAGTTTTACGAAACGCGCCCGTGTCGCGTCAGACTAGAAATAAAAATGAATTTTGGAGAAGTGATTTTTGATTTACCTCCAACAGTGAAGCGTAATGTACGAAAGATTGAGAAAATTCGTGTTAGAATTATTAATCTTACTTTTTCGGTCATATTTAATAATATATATATATATATATATATATATATATATATATATATATATATATATATATATATATATATATATATATACATACATATATATATCCTATTATGTAAAACAAATCCCTGACTCGGGTATAAAGTGAATCACTCGCCCCGTGATATTCAGTGCCCTGGTGCTTTGATACCATCGTCCTCTATATGGTTTCCAATCCATCATAAAATAATATCCCCCCTCTTGAGGGGGGGGGGGGTCACACAGTTCAACCTGGTGATAAATTTATTCACCTGCAATTAATTCAGCCAAAATGAAAACACATGAGCATATAATGATGGTTTGTCAGGGCGTGAGAGAGTGGATAGTAAACGAGATATACCTTCACTAATGACGTTTTCAACCGATGGATCAAGCTATAATTTAACACTGAATTTCCCCCCCCCCCCCCGTCAAATTTTATTTTCCTGTCAAATTTTATTTTCCTGTCAAATTTTATTTTCCTGTCAAATTTTATTTTCCTGTCAAATTTTATTTTCCTGTCAAATTTTTATTTTCCTGTCAAATTTTATTTTCCTGTCAAATTTTATTTTCCTGTCAAATTTTATTTTCCTGTCAAATTTTATTTTCCTGTCAAATTTTATTTTCCTGTCAAATTTTATTTTCCTGTCAAATTTTATTTTCCTGTCAAATTTTTATTTTCCTGTCAAATTTTATTTTCCTGTCAAATTTTATTTTCCTGTCAAATTTTATTTTCCTGTTAAATTTTATTTTCCGTCAAATATTTCGTCAAATTTATTTAATTTTCTCCCTCTGTATTATATTTACGTTATTCGGCCTTAATGTAGAGGTGAAGTGATTTATACTTTTTTTTTTTTAATGTATCAGAGCTCATGATAACATTATATGTGATAACTTTATTCACGATAGCTTCACTCATGATAACTTTGCTTGTGATAACTTTACTCATAATAACCGTACTCATGATAACTTCACTCAGGATTACACCAGTCATTATAATCACGTGATTACGAAATTCATGATAACTTCTCTCATGATAACTTCACTCATAATATCTTCACTAGTAATAACCACACTGATGATCACTTCGCTCACGATTACTACAATCATTATAACCACATGATAACCACACTCATGATATCTTCACTCAAAATACCTTGAATGATGATATATGTATTCAATATAACCTTAACTCATATTAGCTTCCCTCAAGATAACTTCACTCTTAATAACCACGCTCATGATCACTCAATTCAGCTTTCCTTGTGATAACTCATGATATCTCAACTCATGATAACTCATGATATCTCAACTCATGATAACTCATGATATCTTTATTAATGATAACTTTAATCATAACTCTACTCGCGATTACATCTATTCCCTACCCCCTTTGTGAAATAGATGTAAATAAATCCCTATTTTCTTCTGAAATTGGGGGTTACTATTTCACCCTCTCCTCTGGAATGGGGGGTTACTCCCCCTTCCTTATTTTCTGCAACACTGGAGAATGTTGCGTCTTCGCTGCTCACATTGCAAGGGGAAACTTTCCGTGGCCTCTGTGGTCGTTAGAACTTGAGCTTTTAAAGTTCTGACTCATTAGAACTTGGGCGTGAAGTTCCGATTCATTGTTTCTTGAGCATAAAGTTCCGGTTTCATTACCATTTGAGGGTTTAAAGTTCCTTTCCACTAAGCACTTGAGCGTAAATAAGTTCCATTTCATAGCAACTTTAGTGTATAAAGTTCTGTTTCATTATATCACCAAAATATATAGTCGATATTTGCTTGATAAAACGTGAATGGACCTACACATCCATAAAAACACACACATATACACGCATTTATGCAAAATTCAGTGTATATGTATTATATGCATTATGTATAAATATACACACAAGAGCTCGGGGGCCTGTATAAATATGTGAAACCCGGCACTTACAGATACCCCATTAATTTCTTTCGAATCCATGTGTATATGAAAAGGCGCAGGTGTTTACAAACATGCGTGACATGTAATGGGTGCTTAATTGAACCGAAACCCACGTTTTGGACCTTAAAGGGTTTCACTGTGGAACAAGACCTGTTCCACAGTGCTGTCTTGTTCCGCAGTCTTGTCTTAATCCCTTCCTGGCCTCATGTACACACAACACGTGGAACAACTGAGGGTTCAAACACACACACACACACACCATATTGAACAGCAGGAAGTTCATAAAATGTTGAACAGCTAAGACGTAAACACACTGGGTACCCCATAAGGCTGACACAGAGTCTAAATAAGATTAAGTCACCGAGCCATAAATCTTGAAGACTGGAATCTTAAGGACAAACTTCTCCACGTAAATCACAGCACGAGGGTAATTCCAAACTTGGAGAGGTGAAATAAAGGATCTTAGCTCAAAATGCTAGCTAAAATGTCCCCCCCCACGTGTGGCATTTTAGCTAAAATATCTTGCTAAAATATTCACACACAGAGCATTTTAGGTCAAATGTTCCCCATATGTGGCATTTTAGCTTAAAAAAATACTTGCTAAAATATTCGAACACAGCATCTTAGCTAAACATTTTCGCTCACGAAACAATATAAATAGGTAATAATTAATTGTTTGCAATATATGCCAGGCCAGCTTCCTGTATGTCTTAGACACCAAATAAGCTTTTAGTATTCGCTATGTATATCATACACTATAGTGACACAATACGACAATTCCCCCCCTCGTACCATCCCAAATCCTTATCCTGGTCCCTTCCAAGTGCTATATAGTCGCAATGGCCTGGCGCTTTCCCCCGATAATTCCCTCCCTCGATTAAAAAAAAACATATTTTTCACATGTTTGAAATATAGTCAGAATGAATATCTATTTTACAAAATAGCTTTTAATTTGGTTTCAACCAGCTAAATGAAATAAAGCATTAAAGACACTCACAGAGAACTCTACTTATTAAAGTTACTAATATAAGTAATTTAGTAAAATAAATGTATTTTAACAACATTCTAGAGTCAAAACACTGAAAATTTACAGATTTTTTTCCATGGTTCAAAAAACTCGTACTTTCCCACTAATTAAAAAGACTTAAAAAAAATCAGGCTGTCGCGCAATAAATGCAACGCCAATTCTATTCAAACTCGACCATTACTAATTATGGAACATTTTAATATGTTAATATTTCAGTCTGATAATTGTCACGCTAAAATCAAGGTGTTTATCAAACAACGGAGAAGTGAGTTAATTATCAAGAGAAAACACTAAGTATAATACGAAGGGTATATATATATATTTGGCCCTGCTGTTTTGGGATTAAAGCCTATATCACCCTCATTGACACAAGCAAGTATACACAGTAATAGCATTGCTTTAGAATTATATACAAGTCCATATGTGGATGAATGTTGTTTAAGATTCGCTACTTGGAACAAAAAGTTCCAAGTAGCACGGGCTATGGTGAGCCCGTAGTGAGTGGATGAACATTTTATTTGTATACTTTCTGTTTACTTGTATAAAGTATACACAAAACCAAGTTCAGGGAAGGTGTATCATTCCTTCTCTGTGTATGTACATGGAAAATTAACTTTAGTTTTGGATAGTGTTCAGGTATATATATACCTGCATATACCAGTGCTCAAGACTCAGGTATACATACCTGCATATACCTCAAGACTGTATAGCAGTATACCTGCTGGCTGATCATTAGGCTGTTATGGTGGTCTTAATAACCCCTCCTCCCTTCCCAGGAAGGTCAATTGCACCTCTGGTAACTACTGAACTGGTTAATTAGAACCTACTAGCTCTCCCCTGCCACTATAGATGGCAGCACCTTACAGGGGCAACAGAATAACTTTCGCTCATACACCCGGAACCATTCAACGTGAAGGGGTGAAAAAATAGCCGTAACCTGCTACCATCTGATTGTTCTCAGTTGTCTCGAGAAACTCATGTCTTGAGTCTGATGGAAGATGTATAGACTAATAGGGAAGATTTGTGAGAGCTGGTGGATGTAAATGGGACACACACACACACACACACACACACACACACACACACACACACACACACACACACACACACACACACACACACACACATATTGACATAGTTGCAATTGTGGAAACTAAAATTAATGACATGATCTCAGATGCAATCTTTCCTGAAGGGTACCAGGTGATACGAAAAGAGAGGACACAGAGACAGGGAGGGGGAGTA
>NC_091192.1:27747804-27760304 GCF_040958095.1 Procambarus clarkii
TCCATACACAGTTTCAAATGTAGATATGATAGAGCCCAATAGGCTCAGGAATCTGTACACCAGTTGATTGACGGTTGAGAGGCGGGACCAAAGAGCCAGAGCTCAACCCCGCAAGCACAATTAGGTGAGTACAATTAGGTGAGATAGGTGTAGGGAGCAGGAGGCCAGATACAAGGTATCATCTGGGAGAGGAAATTCTTCAGGAGTCAGAGAAGGAAAAAGACTTGGGGGTTGATATCACGCCAGACCTGTCTCCTGCAGCACATATCAAGCGGATAACATCAGCGGCATATGCCAGGCTGGCCAACATACGAACGGCATTCAGAAACTTGTGTAAAGAATCATTCAGAACTTTGTATACCACATATGTCAGGCCAATCCTGGAGTATGCAGCCCCAGCATGGAGTCCATATCTAGTCAAGGATAAGACTAAACTGGAAAAGGTTCAAAGGTTTGCCACCAGACTAGTACCCGAGCTGAGAGGTATGAGCTACGAGGAGAGACTACGGGAATTAAACCTCACTTCGCTGGAAGACAGAAGAGTTAGGGGGGACATGATCACCACATTCAAGATTCTGAAGGGGATTGATAGGGTAGATAAAGACAGTCTATTTAACACAAGGGGAACACGCACAAGGAGACACAGGTGGAAACTGAGTGCCCAAATGAGCCACAGAGATATTAGAAAGAACTTTTTTAGTGTCAGAGTGGTTGACAAATGGAATGCATTAGGGGGTGATGTGGTGGAGGCTGACTCCATACACAGTTTCAAGTGTAGATATGACAGAGCCCGATAGGCTCAGGAATCTGTACACCTGTTGATTGACGGTTGAGAGGCGGGACCAAAGAGCCAGAGCTCAACCCCCGCAAACACAACTAGGTGAGTACAACTAGGTGAGTACACACACACACACACACACACACACACCTCGAACAAGTTTCTCAGTGAGCGGTATGAAACATTCAAGATTCTGAAAGTTGTAAATGGTTTTTTGGCAAATAGAAAGTATATATAGTATTCTGAAATGCTGCTTTCTATTTCAAGTAATCACTGTAATCATATCTCTGTTTTTAGTGCTAAATTATTATTATTATTTTTATTCATATTATTATTATTATTATTATTATTAATTGTCATCTAGATTTCCGTGGAAATCATTTCATTCGCCTGGGCTCTAGGAGACTCGAACCGTAGAGCCCCGGCGTTAGAGGCCCAGGCTCTATCGAAAGCCTTAACTTAGAGCCTGCAACTAGGTGAATGAAATATTTATTTCCACGGAAGTGTGGCGGACATTTTATATGGCGTGGGCGTAGAGCACTATAATGCCTCTGGGCTTCAGTAGTAGTCAGGGGGAAGTAGAAGAGAAGAAGTCTTTCCTTATTAAGACGACTCAATAGCCCAGTCGATTGAGCTTCGGTGAATTAAAATTCACCTAATTCACCTGAGACTCCAGGTGAATTAAATTAATGCTATTATTATTAGGATATCATTTGTTATATTCTCATTTGGATATTTTGCATGAAATTAAACGGTTTCTGAGCTGCTGTTGATAGAAAAAAAAATGGTAAAACACATTAATTTCGGTGCTAATCCTGCTCAAATTAAATTATTTGTATATTTACAGCCTTACATTTGCAGCATAATGGCTCATGCTGTCCGCCTAATGACACCCTTTTTCCCATGACAGACTTGGGCCAGTATTCATCAAGCATTTCATCAATCACTTACGAAACCTGAACATCTTTCCTCAATTATGGCGGCTTTGTTGACATGTAATAAACGGTTCATGAGCTTGGAAACCTAAAGTTATTATTGTTATAAACTTCCTCATAGTACTTCGGAGCTCATAAATGTAAACAAAGCTGCCTTAAGTGAGGAAAGATGTACAGGTTTCGTAAGTGGGTGTGTGTAAAGGCTTGAGGACTCCTGGCCCTAAACAAAAAAAGTAGGGTTATTGGCAAAGTTTTGATTTGATGAAGCCTTAATTGTCAACGTATTACGTACAGTAAGAAGGACAATTTACATCTGTTGATGAGTAATTATTTTCACGCATTTGATGAGAATGCAATGAGTATGTGTGGACAAATATTGAGCGGCCCATCAATGGGGGTCGAACTCACGTCCACCGGACGCTTCAGGTATACGCACTACCCCACTGAACCAGGATGAGCTCAAAAGTCGGTAGTGATTGTGCATCAAGAGTCCACGACTTATGTGGTTTATCAAGAGTTAATGCCTTGTGTTGCCTATCAAGAGTTTTGTGCTTGTTTATCAAGAGTTAATGCCTTGTGTGTGCTGTGTGCCTGACTGTGTATATATAACTGTACATATATGTCTCTTAAATCGTACACATATGTGTGTAAACGCCCAACTTAACATTTCTTTTATATTTATATATTGTCAGAGTGCACTGAAACTCTATGGAGGGACAATGTTTATCAGGGAGCTACAGAGCAATCTCTTGTCGCTACAGAGCTTCTCGTCGTTACAGAGCCTTCGTGTATATGCAATTAAATAATAAATCGAAGCCCAATTGGATTACACAGTGATCCGCTTAAGTGCCTTATTAAATATGCATCATAATTCTTGATGCTGCTTCCTCATCTCCTGTCGAAAGGAAAGGGAAAAGAGATTGTGAGAATGCAAAACTAAAGTCAAATATTGAAAGTGGTAAGTAAAGAGAGAGGGAGAGAGAGAGAGAGAGAGAGAGAGAGAGAGAGAGAGAGAGAGAGAGAGAGAGAGAGAGAGAGAGAGAGAGAGAGAGAGAGAGAGAGAGAGAGCAATTTGCCACCACGAAAATTTTGTTACTTTGCCAAATCATATTTCAAGTTCTTACCTCGACCCTGTCGTAACAGATTTACCGTAACACTATATTACAGACCCTTTTGGGATATGTTAGTTCATCAAACCATTAGATTGTATTCACTGCGGTTGCATATCCTGGCTTGTGGACACTTGGGGACTGGCCAGGCCTCGGCTCAGAGCTGGAAGCAACTGAATGGAATGCCTGCACCAGGGTGTCGTGTACAGCCAAGCAGAGAACATCTTCACCAGCAGCATAGTGGGACTCCGGCACAAGTAAATTCCTGACAGACATCATGTGACCAGGTCTTGTCAGCTGGCTGATTATCAAAGGCATCCTTACGCTCACAACAAGAACATTCACAGAATATTTTTCCATACAATAAATTAGGTCCAAAAGTGGACTATCTCCAGATGGGTATCAGAAACCAGAAGAAAACTTGCATCAGAAAACCACGTCTTTACTCAGTGACTGAGTCCAAGTTGCCTGAAGTGGTCTATTCAAGAGGATGAAGTTATTCGTCGTTTTCAAATACTCAACATAGGCAAGGCAGTGAGGCTGGTAAGGTGAGCCGAAGACAATTACGCAGGTGTACACACCTGCTGGCTCCACCTCTCACACACCTGTACCAACTCTCCTTACCACAAATAATTTGGCCCTGCTTATGGAAGAGCTTTTCTATGTGCTGTAATTCCAGGACACAAAAAGACGAGTCATTCCAGCAGTCACTGACCACACAGGCTAATGTCAATAATCTTAATTACTGCTAAAATTCTTAAGACGTTAATCTCTCAAAAAATGACCTTCATTATTTGACCCTCACCGGCTACTGTGTGGCGGACAATATGTTGTTTTAAAAAAGATCATTCTGCTGCTGCTGCTGCTGCTGGTGGTCGCATTCTAAATCTATCCACTGTATGACATCAGTTACAGGATGAGGCCAAAATCAGCTGTAACATTGCTCTGGCCCTACGGGTGCCCTTGATCACTTGTGGCACTCTAAATTACTAGATAAAGCTTCAAGAACCGATTCTATGAGTACTTCTCATTGGAGCATAGTCTGAAAGCCTCTCAATTGGAAGCCACAGAGGAGCGTGATTGGCCCCCCTTCTGCTGTGGAATGTTTACTTCAGTGATCTAATACACCTTATTCTTGAAGCTCAGGGGGCTAGGGTAATGATTGTAGTCGAGCCATTGCATATGGACAATAAGAAATGGCGACTGATACGAGGGTTAATTAAGTTCTTTAGTAACATTTACCTGGAGAAGGCGATGGAAAACACCGACGCTGACGATAACAAGGCAGCAGGACGGTGCTACTCAGACACACGTATAGAGGAACGACCCATAATCTAAAGGTTCAATACTGCGGGCTCACCGTAGCCCGTGCTACTTGGAACTTTTTGTTCCGGGTGGCGAATCTTAAACAACAACAACATTTAAATGTTCAAAGACAAAGTTGACATAGGGAGGGGGGGGAATGAAGTATAACACTTCATTCACCATGAAAATCCACCTGAAACCCTAGTAAGAAAAGTAGCCAAGAATTTGACCGATCTACGACGCACCTCCTACCTTCTCAACATTAGAGACTGCAAATCCTTCTTATATGAAGCACGAGTTCGCTATCATCTAGAATAGGCACTTACTGCATTCTTGAGTGTAAGACTTGAGCATAACAGTCTTACTGTTCTTACTTATTTAAGGCTCCTCCGCCTTGGCCCGACTGCCTGGTGGAGAACAGGAACTTTCCAACCATAATATAAGACGTTCAACCATCAACAGCCTCCTGCTGGACATGCCTTTCTCAGCAGCATCGCTCCACCACCGTCACTCACTCCTAACCTGTCACGCATCTGGAACTTGATCGCTAAACACGTTATCTTGAGAACAAATCCACAAGGGCCGTGACGAGGATTCGAACCTGCGTCCGGGAGCATCCCAGACACTGCCTTAACCGACTGAGCTACGACAGGGTTAAAAGGGTTGAAACCGAAGTTCTACTGAACTTACTGGATCCCGTAGCCTCTCCGAGGCACAAACCAGGCTTTTACACAACCCCCCCCCCCCACTGCACCCCTAAGTTCAGTAGAACTTCGGTTTCAACCCTTTTAACCCTGTCGTAGCTCAGTCGATTAAGGCAGTGTCTGGGATACTCCCGGACGCAGGTTCGAATCCTCGTCACGGCCCGTGTGGATTTGTTCATTTGATGCATCACATTAGTGTGATCTCTGTGTGTGACATTATCTTGAGGTTATCTTGAGATGATTTCGGGGCTTTAGTGTCCCCGCGACCCGGTCCTCGACCAGGCCTCCACCCCCAGGAAGCAGCCCGTGACAGCTGACTAACACCCAGGTACCTATTTTACTGCTAGGTAACAGGGGCATAGGGTGAAAGAAAATGCTTCGAACGTAAATGAACGTTGATACATACGCCTGAAATCAATTTGGTTACCCGACCAACTGAAGGCTCTGGCACACAGTTCGCTCCTAGCTCATCCTATTTCTTTACATGATAGTTACTTAACATTAAATTTTGTATATATTCCTAATGTAAAGAGTTAATAAGTTAATTAAATAAATGAGTTTTTTTAGGGTCATACTTCAGATGGGCTGAAGGAGGATAAGGGCTCTTAGCTCGCAGCTTCACTTGAAAGATGACTGGTATCCCTGATGAACCTGAACCTTAGTGTCGAGAGAGAGAGAGAGAGAGAGAGAGAGAGAGAGAGAGAGAGAGAGAGAGAGAGCTGTTACAAGTATTTTTATTGAATTAAAGAATATGTAAGCAATTAATTAATTAAAAACCTCGAGTTTCAGTTACAGATAAAAATATGGAATAACAACCACAGTGTAGGAACATATGTTAATGGATTACGTTAATTAGTGTCAGAGCCAACCATCTGTAAACACGTTACAAAAATATTTTTACATTTCTTTCCAGTCAAACATCATAATATTTTGCATTTGATTGACGTGAGTATTGCAATCTGCGTTGCGCTCTCTCTCTCTCTCTCTCTCTCTCTCTCTCTCTCTCTCTCTCTCTCTCTCTCTCTCTCTCTCTCTCTCTCTCTCTCTCTCTCTCTCTCTCTCTCTCTCTCAATATATGATCCAAACTCTTGGGATTTGCCTCAACCAACTTTTCAACAAGTAACTTTGAGAGGTATGGTAGTGTCGCAGACCAGTCAGGGTCGGCCTCAATGCCACATTTTAAGAAATATGGGCATCTGTGACGATCCCCATGCAGGCGATTTTCTTGAAGTTTGAAATAAAATCACGGGTGTGTTTATCGAGTAGTTATATTTAACAATTTATGCAGTGCTTCGTAATATTAAATTTTCTGACAGGGACAGGGGGGAAAGATGGGGGGGGGGTGGCAGAGGGAGAAAAATGAAAGAGGGGAGAGATAGTGATGGGGGGAGATGGGGCAGAGGAGGATAGGGCAGAGAATCCATGCCGCAGTCAAGTACCCCAATCTAATATACGTATATATATATATATATATATATATATATATATATATATATATATATATATATATATATATATATATACGTGGGGGGAATTGTGTGAATCCACGGTTAGGCTTCAGTGGAAGCCTCGGGATCCTATTGGGTGCAGTAGCGCTCCAGGTTACAATTCTTTTACCCATATCGTGGTACCTTTAACTAGAGCGCGTATGGGAACACTCAGCGCATAGGTTCGAACCCTCATCAACGCCCCCTGTTAATTTGTTCATTAATACCACGTTATTGTGATTTCTCGGTGTATTATTACACGTGCTAATTTTCTTACGGATTTTTTCCAGTCTACATAAATACCATCTAACGTCTTCAGTTGCCTGCTTGGGTTGTTAGTGGGTTGACTGCTGTATAACTCCAATTAATAAATGACTGTTTTTGTAATCTACGAAAGTCAGTACTTGATACAGTTTAAGCTGAGAGAAGTGTTACCAAACACAAGCAATTGCCAGCAGAATCCCCATATTTAACTAAAGTTAAATATGCGTAAATGCGTAAATAAATTACGCGAAATAGTAATTTTTGTTTTTTAAACATTAATGAGAAAATATATTTTGGTGCACAGTGCGTTAAATTTGACGAAGGCGTCTTTGCGGATACGTTTTATGTCTTGCTAACTACTGAGAGGCTGAAACGCATGATTTGGTATGCGTCGTCTGTTGATGATAGTTACGTCACTGTCTCATCGTCTCCTTGAGAAAGAACCATTTGCAGACGCTAGTTCGATAGCAACTGATCATCGATAAGTTACGCAAAGGATAAATTCATTGAGAGATGTGTCTAATTTCTCGATGTATGTGGGGCTGAGATTCCTTTAGTTCAGGAGTAATGTTCAGGAGTAACGCATACTTGCGAGTTCGTCAGAAAGGTATTGTGGTGACCTTAAATAACCCTTCAGAAGTTGATAGACCTTAAGCCCACCACCAAATCAAGTTAGGCATCAAGGGATATATGTGTAGCGAAAGGTTACATCCCCCATTTCCCTCTGTATATACATCGAAGTTGACCTTGGTCCTGGACTTTGTGTAGTATGTGTATAATGCCCTAAGTGTAGTTATCTAAGTGCACTTACAGGAAGAGATTCAAGTCGACATGGTGTCCTGTCTACTGTAATCTCTTGAAATTTATTCAGTTTTCTTATCTTGTTTTGACACAAGTTTATTATGGAATGTGTTTATGACAGACAAACATATATTTGTTTGCCGAAACTTGTTCCTGTGTTTTCCTGTGTTACGTGTTGATGGTTGCTATAGAGACCCCCAGTTATCAATTTTATTATCTCCCATCTTTTGTACACGATAATGTATCTATCCTCTTACTTGTTCTCCAGTTTTAATATGTTAAGTGTCTGTGGGTGTGTGTGGGTGTGTTTGTGGTGTCAGGGTTTGTGTGGTGTGTGTGTTTGTCTGGCCTGTCTTTGTGTTTGTTGTATATGTGTGTGTGTGTGGGTGTGTTTGTGGTATGTGTATGGTTGTGTTTGTTGGGTATGTGTGTGTGGATGTGAGGTTGTGGGTTTTGTTTGTAATGTGTGTATCGATGTTTGTGCTGTGTGTGTGTGTGTGTGTGTGTGTGTGTGTGTGTGTGTGTGTGTGTGTGTGTGTGTGTGTGTGTGTGTGTGTGTGTGTGTGTGTGTGTGTGTGTGTGGTACTCACCTAATTGTGCTTGCGGGGGTTGAGCTTTGGCTCTTTGGTCCCGCCTCTCAACTGTCAATCAACAGGTGTACAGATTCCTGAGCCTACTGGGCTCTATCATATCTACATTTGAAACTGTGTATGAAGTCAGCCTCCACCACATCACTTCCTAGTGCATTCCATTTATTAACTACTCTGACACTGAAAAAATTCTTTCTAACGTCTCTGTGACGTTAGAGAGTGTGAGTGAATGCGTGTGTTTGTCAGTTGTGTGTGTGTTTGTGGTATTTGTTTGTGTCTGCGGTGTGTGTGTGGGGGGGGGGGAGGGGGAAGGAAAGAGAGAAGGCAGGAGAGGTGTTAGGGGGGGGGGGTGGAGGGAGGGTGGTAATTAGGCCATAATTGCTATCCTAGAGTAAACAATCGCCTCATAATTCCAGATGGGACACGCGCCGACACCCTCCCCCATCTGTTTCTGTCGTCGTTCTCACACCTGTCATCGTCGCGCAGGGCGTCGTTCACCCACCCGTCGCATAAACAACCATACACCCACCGGTCGTCGACGCACAAGTACGCCCACCGGTCGTCGCTGCACAAGACATCGTACGCCCACATGTCGTCGTCGTCGTTACCGCAGCCCGTGCCGCTGGTGATGAAGACCGCCCGCTTCGTGGTGGTGTCCGAGGGGCGGTACGACCACGCCCATCACACCCACGGCTGGGAAGACCACGAGTCGAGGGAGCCTCACTTCGCGGGCGGCAACACCTCCACTGAGGTGTACCTCGGCAACACCGTCACCCTCGACTGTACCGTCCACGACATGCTCAACGAGTCGGTGAGTATACGAGTGCTTGCAATCTGATGCTTTCCTCATATTTGTAAAGTGTGTAAACAGTAGAATGTTATAAACACCAGAATGACAGAAAACGTTATAAACACCAGAATTACAGAAAACGTTATGTTTACCTTTTTTTAATTGGGTAACTATTCTATTGTGTCAGGAAACAAATGTCAGGGTTTTCCGCTTATGTACATCTATAAAATTTGTTTTATAACGCCTAGGAGTTTCCACTTTGATTGTCTCGTCTAGAAAGCTTTCAGCAAAATTGTATATAACTAGTTTTAATTCCGAGAATCTGACTGGAATCGGGCGTTGCAATGGTCACAATGGGAGGCGCTCGCTGCCCTCGACACAAAAGGGTTATGCCGGACATGTTGGAATCAGAAACCTTTATTTGGAACCTTTGATCCCATTACTTCGGTCTCCAAATTGAGACTTAAATATTTAGTGGCGTATTTTTTTCACACACACACACACCTATCCTTATTAGGGGGCCTTGGTGGTTGAGTGGACAGCATTCGGGATATGTAGTCCTAGGGACTAGGGATTGATCCCCAGCGATGGTGGAAACAAATGGGCAGAGCTGCCTTCATCCTGATGCCTCTGTTCAGCAGGAAGTAAATAGGTACCTGGGAGTTAGACAGCTGTTACGTGCTGCTTCCTGTGAGTTAATGTACTCACGTACCGAATACCGCGTGTGTACTCACCTAATTGTACTCACCTAATTGTGCTTGCGGGGGTTGAGCTCTGGCTCTTTGGTCCCGCCTCTCAACTGTCAATCAACTGGTGTACAGATTCCTGAGCCTATTGGGCTCTATCATATCTACATTTGAAACTGTGAATGGAGTCAGCCTCCACCACATCACTTCCTAATGCATTCCATTTGCTAACTACTCTGACACTGAAAAAGTTCTTTCTAACGTCTCTGTGGCTCATTTGGGTACTCAGCTTCCACCTGTGTCCCCTTGTTCGCGTCCCACCAGTGTTGAAAAGTTCATCCTTGTTTACCCGGTCGATTCCCCTGAGGATTTTGTAAGTTGTGATCATGTCCCCCCTTACTCTTCTGTCTTCCAGTGTCGTGAGGTGCATTTCCCGCAGCCTTTCCTCATAACTCATGCCTCTTAGTTCTGGGACTAGTCTAGTAGCATACCTTTGGACTTTTTCCAGCTTCGTCTTGTGCTTGACAAGGTACGGGCTCCATGCTGGGGCCGCATACTCCAGGATTGGTCTTACATATGTGGTGTACAAGATTCTGAATGATTCCTTACACAGGTTCCTGAACGCCGTTCTGATGTTAGCCAGCCTCGCATATGCCGCAGACGTTATTCTCTTTATGTGGGCTTCAGGAGACAGGTTTGGTGTGATATCAACTCCTAGATCTTTCTCTCTGTCTGTTTCATTAAGTACTTCATCTCCTATTCTGTATCCTGTGCCTGGCCTCCTGTTTCCACTGCCTAGTTTCATTACTTTGCATTTACTCGGGTTGAACTTCAACAGCCATTTGTTGGACCATTCACTCAGTCTATCCAGGTCATCTTGTAGCCTCCTACTATCATCCTCTGTTTCAATCCTCCTCATAATTTTTGCATCGTCGGCAAACATTGAGAGGAACGAATCTATACCCTCTGGGAGATCATTTACATATACCAGAAACAGTATAGGTCCAAGGACTGACCCCTGCGGGACTCCACTTGTGACGTCTCGCCAATCTGAGACCTCACCCCTCACACAGACTCGTTGTCTCCTGTTGCTTAGGTATTCCTCTATCCACCGGAGTACCTTCCCTCTCACTCCAGCCTGCATCTCCAACTTTCGCACTAGCCTCTTGTGTGGCACTGTATCAAAGGCTTTCTGACAATCCAAAAATATGCAGTCTGCCCACCCTTCTCTTTCTTGCCTTATTTTTGTTGCCTGGTCGTAGAATTCAAGTAACCCTGTGAGGCAGGACCTGCCATCCCTGAACCCATGTTGATGCTGTGTTACAAAGTTCCTTCGCTCCAGATGCTCCACTAGTTTTTTTCGCACAATCTTCTCCATCAGCTTGCATGGTATGCAGGTTAGGGACACTGGCCTGTAGTTCAGTGCCTCCTGTCTATCCCCTTTCTTGTATATCGGGACTACGTTAGCTGCTTTCCAAATATCTGGCAGTTCCCCTGTTGCCAGTGATTTGTTATACACTATGGAGAGTGGTAGGCTCAGTTCTCTTGCTCCTTCCTTTAGAACCCAAGGGGAGATTCCATCTGGGCCTATAGCCTTCGTCACGTCCAACTCTAGTAAACACTTCCTTACTTCCCCACTGGTAATCTCAAACTCTTCCAGTGGTTCCTGGTTAGCTATTCCCTCACTTACCTCTGGAATTTCTCCTTGTTCTAAGGTGAAGACCTCCTGGAATTTCTTATTCAATTCCTCACACACTTCCTTGTCATTTGTAGTGAATCCTTCCGCCCCTATCCTTAATCTCATAACCTGTTCCTTTACTGTTGTTTTTCTCCTAATGTGGCTATGCAACAATTTAGGCTGAGTCTTTGCCTTGCTTGCGATGTCATTTTCGTATTGTCTTTCTGCCTCTCTTCTCATCCTGACATATTCATTCCTGGCATTCTGGTATCTTTCTCTGCTCTCCAGTGTCCTGTTATTCCTATAGTTTCTCCATGCCCTTTTACTTTGCTGCTTAGCTAGCCTACATCTTTGATTAAACCATGGGTTTCTCATCTTCATTTCTCTGTTTTCCTTTTGGACTGGGACAAACTTGTTTGCTGCGTCCTTGCACTTCTGCGTGATGTAATCCATCATATCTTGGGCCGTCTTTCCCCTGTGTGTGTGTGTGTGTGTGTGTGTGTGTGTGTGTGTGTGTGTGTGTGTGTGTGTGTGTGTGTGTGTGTGTGTGTGTGTGTGTGTGTGTGTGTGTTATCTCACGACACGGCATAATAGTGGGCGCTCCCGCTCCTTCACGTAGGCCTCTCGCCCCATGCATCATTCCCCACTATTATGTAACAAGGCAATACAGTGCTACAGCCATACTTTCCTAACTGATCATATTCTCCACATCCATTGTTAAAATTCCCCTTTTTTTTAGCAATCAATTCAGATACTGTATCTTAATTGGTCGATATTCCATTGGTTCTTCTTTCATATTTTATTCGCAAAAGTTTCGTTCTTTCTCTTATTTCACGCACACACAACTCTCTTATTTTAGCCCTCACTATGCCTTTGCTTTTGTCATTATTTATTTATTGCTCTCTTTTTTTCTTTCACTTGGAAAGAATTTTAAACTAGTCTATTTAACTTTCACACTTAAGTAAAAGAACTGTGCCGTCTGCATACTTTAACTTTGCGTGTTTGTGAGGGCACTTGTGTGTGCACTCACCTAGATGTATTCACCTACTTGTGCTTGTGGGGGTTGAGTTTTGTTTCTTTGGTCCCGCCTCTCAATTGTCAGTCAACTGGTGTACAGATTCCTGAGCCTACTGGGCTCTATCATATCTACATTTGAAAGTGTGTATGGAGTCAGCCTCCACCACATCACTTCCTAGTGCATTCCATTTACTAACTACTCTGACACTGAAAAAAATTATATTGTCTCTGTGGCTCATCTGGGTACTAAGTTTCCACCTGTGTCCCCTTGTTCATGTCCCACCCATCCTGTAGAGTTTGTCTTTGTCCACCCTGTCAATTCCCATGAGAATATTCTAGGTGGTTATCATGTCTCC
>NC_091192.1:27765304-27794411 GCF_040958095.1 Procambarus clarkii
AGCGTACGTTTTATAATCACGTCCCTAAGGCGAAACCAAAAATTATTAACTCATTGGTGGTACCTTATGCGAGTGGACTTGACAAATTGTCTCTGATTTTTAAGAAACTTAATATAAATTTGGTGTTCACTAATAGTACGATCAAATCCAATTTAATAAAAAACTCCCCTGATACAGCAGGTTGTGTGTATTCGATTCCCTGCAATGATTGTGATTCTGTGTACCTTGGACAAACAGGAAAGTCCTTACAATTGCGGTTGTCACAACATGCTTATAGTATTAGAACTGCCCAAACGTCTAATGCATTGTATCTACATACGAGTTTATGCGATCACAATATTAACTGGAATGGGGCAAAAAGCATTACCAATTGTGGGGATTTCGTGGAACGGAATTTGATTGAGTCTGCTCTAATCAGTCAGTGTCCAAATCTTCTTAATGTTAGTACTGGAATGTACAAACTTGATCCATTTTTAAGTTATAATATTGCACAACAGTTTAAGAAACAACTCTGATAGAGAGGCTTACAATGTCTCATTATAATTGTATATTCATATATTGTGTGTTCATGAGGCTTTTCTTTAATCTTTCATCCTTATTCTCTGACCGCTTAATCCTCTTTGACCATTCTAAGCTAAGCTATACCTGTTTTTGGTTAATTACACCTGACCAACCCTTGGGATGGGGTGGTCAGGTGTCGGCCTATATATCTTCCCCCCTTCTCCTAAGTCAGTCTGGTGTTGACAAAGGCTTTAACAAAGCCGAAACGTTCACCTCATTTCATATTTCTCTGTGGATTTTCCGCATATATATATATATATATATATATATATATATATATATATATATATATATATATATATATTAGTTGAAAGTAACTGCATTGTTAGCGTTGATGTTATTTGGTGTTAAGGCTTTCTTCATCATTCAGTCTGCTGTCTTTTTGGTCTTATAGTAGATGATGAGTTCAAGTTTTTTTTAACTTGAACATATAATCTACTAAGCTTTCAATAACCCACTCTCATAATCTACTATCAGAACAACACTATAACACTTCATCTACTACAATGAAGAAGAACCCGAACAGAACCACCAACCCTCTCTAGAAAGCTAATGGAGTTATACAGGTACACTTGCCGCCCCCCCCCTCCCTTATGAAGGATGTAACCTTCGATCAACCCACATTGACAAGACCACTACGAAAGCCCCCAAGAAAGTTGACTTGTCGACGACAAGCAGGAGCTCAACAAAATATAAAAAAATTGCCATTCGCAAACTAATCAAGATGCGGCACTAGAAAAATGACCCGGTGAACACACACGATGATACTTGATTCTGCAACAGACAGCCGGAGATTACAAATTCTAGAAGATATGAACAAAACCATGTCGTAGCTCAGTCGATTAAGGCAGCGTCTGGGATGATCTCGGACGTAGGTTCGAACCCTCGTCACGGCCCTTGTGGATTTGTTCATTTGATGTATCACGCTATTGTGATTTCTGTGTGTAGTGTCTAGAAGATATTCCGATCTAAGAAAAGACTTCATATAAACATACCAAACATACAGGGTGACACTATGCTAGCTGGCTCTCGCTCGGAGGCCCAGCAGTTCATTAACTCCCTTAACCTTAGCTCCCTTAACCTTACTCCCTTAACCTTAACTCCTTTAACCTCCCCCTAACAGTAACCTTGTTACTGTTAGGGGGAAAAGAGTATTAGGTGAAAGAAAATGTTCCCTAAACGATTTCTGTTCCTTTTCGGGAATTCGAACCTATGATTCCCGATTGTGAGTCAAGAACAAACCCAACTGTACTACTGAGACCCCTTATATTGAGGAAAATATAAAAAAAAAGGAATGAAAGTTAAATCTGTTGCAGAGATTTTGTTGAATTTGCAACAAAAGAAAAGATTTGTAATAGAAAGGGGTTACTAGACAGGATTTAGAGAGTGTGTGTTATTCTATTGGTCTCGTAAGGGCCAATAGGCAGCAGCTCTTGTTGGCCCATACGAGGCAGTTTCTATTGGCTCATAAGTGACAGCTCCTATTGGCCCATTCGAGTCAACTCCTATTTATAGTCACCCCAAACTCATTCATAAGTATGTCTAACCTACGCTTGAAACAATCCAACGATCGCCTATTATGTGACCCGGTAATGTGTTCCATAAATCAACAACCCTGTTTCCTAACCAGTATTTCCCCAGGTCTTTACTGGATGTAAACTTACTCAGTTTATCCAGACACATATTACTCCAGAATTCACCTTCATTTGCAATGACCACATTCTCGTGATGCAAATGCAAAAGTTTTAAAGTTTTAGCGTAGAGCCCTTGTTGACAACCCTCCCCTTCCAACTCACGTTACCTGAATGATTATTTTCTTTTTCCTCTCAATTCATGCACCCGCACACCTCACTCTAATTGGTCCAGTCATCCCCAGCTCGTCTCTGATTGGTCTATAGTCTGCCCACCTTGTCCCTGATTGGTTCATTTAGAAGTCCCCATTTGTAATAAGTCAGCTCGCCACCTTAAACGAAAAAGAAATCTGAATCTACAATATATATTCAACATTCTAGATTCGATAAACACGGGAGACATCTCCCGTCACGCAGGGTGCAGTCGCATCTCCACAGATCTCCAGTATCATCTATTGATACTGGTAATGGCTCAAAAGGGCCACCACTTACGGGCTATTCATGCCCGTTCCACCTTTTGGGTGGCTTAATCTTCATCAATCAATCAATCTTGGATAAACTACGGTAATAAATGTGTTCAAGAGGTGACACGCTGTTAAAACTGCTCTAATAAATATTAACAGGTTTCTAAGCATGCAATAACCGGCGTGTATCACTGGGAGATATTAACAACATGTTACAGGATGGCGTCGCGATACTTAATCCAAACTTTAGCTGTAAACACTGCAGATTAAATGTATAATAGATTAGGGAAACAAAAATATTTTAACTGACAGTATAGACCCAAAGGTGCCAGTAAAGTTCCGCTCCCCCAGGTCCCCCAGAACTTCAAGTTAGGGGTGAAAAACGGAACGTTTAACAATATATGTAAATACAGAGGTAACTCAGAAACGCGATAAGTTCATAGGACTTGGATGTAAACCCAGAGGAGTCTTTCACAGGCTTAAGGAGAAGCAGGAATCTCTCTCTTTCTCTCTCTCTCTCTCTCTCTCTCTCTCTCTCTCTCTCTCTCTCTCTCTCTCTCTCTCTCTCTCTCTCTCTCTCTCTCTCTCTCTGTCTCTCTCTCTGTCTCTCTCTCTGTCTCTCTCTCTGTCTCTCTCTCTGTCTCTCTCTCTGTCTGTCTCTCTCTCTCTCTCTCTCTCTCTCTCTCTCTCTCTCTCTCTCTCTCTCTCTCTCTCTCTCTCTCTCTCTCTCTCTCTCTCTCTCTCTCTCTCCCCCTCCCTCCTCCTCCTCCCCATCAGCACATCCTCTCCCATTTACAGCGTAACTCAACCTTGACCAAATGGTCACAGGATTGCTCAGGAGCAGTACTGCGACCCCGAGCTGCAGGAGACTGTGGTGTGGTAGCCTGAGATTCACAGCATCCGTCCAAGCAGAGGCTCTCCCCTTAATTTGTTTAGCCTCATCAACTGCGCCGGGTAATATCATCTGGATCCGGATAAATTAGATCAGAAACAGCTGGAGGAGCGTTAAATAATGAATTTCAACAATGGCAAGCCTCGTAGGATCTCTTGCTTGTGCGAGGGCTTCCTGGAAACTAATTGTAAATCAGTTTCATATCTGAAAGCCTCAGTTTCATATCTGGGAAAGGAGGTAAAACTTTCTGACTGTTCAAGTCAGTTACAACTCAAAACTTTCATAAATCACAACAAACAGTTGTTGGTTGTCTTCATCGACGGGAGTTTCATTCCTGGAAGGTCTGTTGTTATAAATATAAAACTTTTCGACCTGTATGTAATTACTTTTTTTAAGGAGTTTAGCATATAATGACTTAATTGGTGCTTCAATGCGCCTTGAGAGAAAGATAAGGAAAAGCTTGGCTAGTTTGTGGGAAGGTGACACATTGTGTGGGAAGGTGACGCATCGTGTGGAAAGATGATACATTGTGTGGGAAGGTGACACATCGTGTGGAAAGATGATACGTTGTGTGGGAAGGTGACACATCGTGTGGGAAGGTGACACATTGTGTGGGAAGGTGACACATTGTGTGGGAAGGTGACACATCGTGTGGGAAGGTGACACATTGTGTGGGAAGGTGACACATTGTGTGGGAAGGTGACACATCGTGTGGGAAGGTGACACATTGTGTGGGAAGTGGGATAGTGTCGATGCATTAAGGTATTCACACACAGGAAGTAAAACTTTTCTTGTGTGTGTGTTTTGTGTGTGTGTGTGTTTGTGTGTGTGTGTGTGTGTGTGTTTTGTGTGTATGTGTGTGTGTGTGTGTGTTTTGTGTGTGTGTGTGTTTGTGTGTGTGTGTGTGTGTGTGTGTGTGTATGTGTGTGTGTGTGTGTGTGTGTGTGTATGTGTGTGTGTGTGTGTGTGTGTGTGTGTGTGTGTGTGTGTGTGTGTGTGTGTGTGTGTGTGTGTGTGTGTGTGTGCCGGAGTCTCTCAAGAGCTCCCCACGGGATCGATGGGCAGGTCACCAGTCACGGGGAACGTGTTTCCAACTCCCCCCTTTTTTGGATTAACCTATTGAAAGCAATACAGTAATTGAATTCTTTTGGATAAAGTTTGAATTAAAGCTTAATGTAACTCAAATTGAACTATGAACCCCTATGCGATTTAAAAGATAGTTACACCCTTATATAAAACTTTCTAATATAAGTCTCGAATGAGGGAAATCATTTCCACTACTCAAACTTCAAAGCAATTCCATCATGAATGACTTTAACTTCTTTCACAATACATCCATCACTCAATATGTAGAGAGATCCCATCAATCAATATTTAATTGTCAAAACGCAATCAACAGTCGATCAAATTTCTATATACTGATGAAATCTGTTATATTTCAGTGCAGAAATATAGGCTAGGATTCATCTAACATTGACGCATTCGCTTACGAAACCTGTGCATCTTTCAACAACCATTTCATGCCTGCTTACATTTATTTAACAGTTTACGAGCTTGGAAACTTCACAACCCGAGGTTATTATTGTTATAAAGAAACTCGTACAGCACTTCGGGGCTCGTGAACTGTTTAACAAAAGTCAACGAATCCGTCATTGTTCGTGAAAGATGTACTGGTTTCGTAAGTGACCCCCTTTCCTACCTCTCTTCTCTCCCCCTTCTCGCTTTATCTTTTTTGTGTTGTTGTCTATTGCTCTGTGTTGTGTGTCTCGCTATGTCTCTCTCTCTCTCTCTCTCTCTCTCTCTCTCTCTCTCTCTCTCTCTCTCTCTCTCTCTCTCTCTCTCTCTCTCTCTCTCTCTAAAATAAATAATATAGTTTCCCATTGTCGTGCAGGCGGTGCGTCGGTGGGAGGAGCCTGGGGATCCCGTGCTCCAATCAGAACATTACATTGTGACGTATATTTTACCTAAGGTCAAAACCTGATGTAAAAAAAAAATAGCATGCAAAATTGATAGGCTTGCGGTGGCAAGCCACTAACTACCAAGTGGTTTGGTTGTGGCTGGTAAAATTGACGTGTTGTCCCGTTTTGTATTCGTGGGTCCTTGGGTTGGATAGGTTCGGGCACTTTAGTTCCGCAGTTTTGTAGCTTTGGGGATTGTGGTGGGTATCTGTGGCCTTACTTTCCTTACCCCAAGGATCTTAGGTTGGAGGGATTAGTGGGAGGAGAGGAAGCATATAAAAATTACGTGTTTTATGGTGTTATTACCAAAGTATGAATAACATCAAATTTTGGTTTATTTTTTCCTTCCTCAGTGAATGATGTTGAATATTACCATCTTATCTTGAGATGATTTCGGGGCTTTTTTTTTTTTAGTGTCCCCGCGGCCCGGTCCTCGACCAGGCCTCCACCCCCAGGAAGCAACCCGTGACAGCTGACTAACACCCAGGTACCTATTTTACTGCTAGGTAACAGGGGCATAGGGTGAAAGAAACTCTGCCCAATGTTTCTCGCCGGCGCCTGGGATCGAACCCAGGACCACAGGATCACAAGTCCAGCGTGCTGTCCGCTCGGCCGACCGGCTCCCATAACATAATATTTTTTTTAATCTTTTTGCTTTCAAAGTATTTAACGTGAGCAGCCGGCAGTCAGAGGCAAAAGTCGTCTTGTAGGGGGTCAGTATGTCACACTATGGCACTTTATTCCCTCTTGAGTTCTGGTGACCCCCCCCCCCTCCCTCCCTCCCAGCAACCTATGTCCGTCCCGTACCCTAGACCATTCACCCTGCAAAGTTGGTCGAGGCTAGTCTCCCCAAGCGTCTGGCTTCGAGCCGCCGACAAACAAACATTCTGTTAAATAGATATAAACATTAAACCAAAGGTAGCGTATATTTAGGTTAGGTTAAGTTGGATTAGGTTCTTGGGTTCATAAATTATTTTTCCCCCATTTTCTAAATATGTCATTTGGATAAGTCAGTAATAAAGACTTTGAACTTTAAGGGGTACGATAGTGCATTTTTGTACTTTTGACCAAATAATTGCTAGAAGCACTCTCATTTTAGGGGTTTTAAGGCTGGGTTTTAGGCATCAAGTAGAAACTTGTCATTTAGGTCCTGGTATTGGTGAGAAAATGTTGCATTGCAGTAGTTAGGTTGATGTTGATGACGGTACGTACCTTAGTGGTACGTTGTTGCATTACAGTGATGTTGATGACGGTACGTACCTTAGTGGTACGTTGTAACATTACAGTGATGTTGATGATGTGAAAGTCATTCTTCCGTTGGTACGTTACAGTGATAACGTTGACGTTATTTAACATGATTTTCAGTGCCTCGATAAAATGGAGTAGAGGTAATAACGCGAATATCAAAGAGGAAAATGTAGAAATTAAACTGAAACAGCCCACTGTGGACAAACGAGGTCATTTGTTGAGTAGATGGTTCACTACGACCCAATTTAAGTTGGGCACTTGATGACAAGTGTTTGTCCAATCATTTGTTATTAATGAATATGGCATTGTTCTCAAATGCTTTTTCTCGTAAATTATCCAAGAACTTTACTACATGATTAGCTAAAAAAAAAAAAGTAATGTTTTTAAGTGAAAATTTAGGCCTTTATTTAATGTTGTGCACTACGTTTGATTGATATATATTTTATAGGGTTTTAGGCAAGAGTGTCACGAATTTAGACAAATTTTGATTCATGTAATAAATAAATAAATCACATTTATTTATTACAAATTTTACGTTACGTTTAGCCATTTTTTTTTTAAACAGAAATGGGTATAAGGGAAGATGACTTGTGACTCCTGCTAGCAGGCTGAGAGCTTTCCCTTCCTATAGCTCATTGTAAGCCTTACCCACTGGATTTACCTGGATCCCTGGATCACGACTCGATAATTTGTTTGCAATCAAGTCTCCAATTACTGCTTGGAGAAGAGGGGGGGGGGGCATTTAAGAATCGGTGCGCAGATTATTCTCCCTGCCCGGGGTTCGAACCCGGCCAGTATCGCTCGCGAGGTGTGGGACGAATCAGCTATCACAGCGACCCAAAGGTTGGCTAAACGGATTTGCATACAGAGTCGGAGGCTCTGAACACCCGTGTCGTCTCTCTGCCTCCTGCCTCATATATGGTGAGGTAGGAGGCTGCCTCATATATGGTGAGGTAAGAGGCTGCCTCATATAGGGTGAGGTAGGAGGCTGCCTCATATAGGGTGAGGTAGTAGGCTGCCTCATATATGGTGAGGTAGTAGGCTGCCTCATATATGGTGAGGTAGGAGGCTGCCTCATATATGGTGAGGTAGGAGGCTGAATCATATAGGGTGAGGTAGTAGGCTGCCTCATATATGGTGAGGTAGTAGGCTGCCTCATATATGGTGAGGTAGGAGGCTGCCTCATATATGGTGAGGTAGGAGGCTGAATCATATATGGTGAGGTAGGAGGCTGAATCATATATGGTGAGGTAGGAGGCTGAATCATATAGGGTGAGGTAGGAGGCTGCCTCATATATGGTGAGGTAGTAGGCTGCCTCATATAGGGTGAGGTACGAGGCTGCCTCATATATGGTGAGGTAGTAGGCTGCCTCATATAGGGTGAGGTACGAGGCTGCCTCATATATGGTGAGGTAGGAGGCTGCCTCATATATGGTGACGTAGGAGGCTTAAAAATCGCCCTTTAATTGATCTATCAATTGATAGATCAATTAAAATAATTAATCAATTAATTGATAGATCTATCAATTGATAGATCAATTAAAGGCCGATTTGAGTAGGATCATTGGAACACATTTGTCTCACTAATTTATTATAAATACTTACTCTCTTATGTTATTATTATCCATGTGTGAGCCTATTAGTGGGTATGAATAGGAGCTGCATCGTATGGGCCAATAGGCCTTCTGCAGTTCTTACGCGGCTCATATTAGAGTCCATCTAATTCCCATTAATTTGTCAATGTACCTCACCTCACTCTACCACTCTCTCCTGCCTATATATGTCCAATACTTGACCTGTAAAATCACTCCTTCTGAAGATGTATTAATATACGAAAGTACTTAAGGAAATTACTGTTTAAATTTTCCTCCGTGGTTTGACACTGTCATATATATATATATATATATATATATATATATATATATATATATATATATATATATATATATATATATATATATATATATATATATAATTTACTTTGTTCAAAATGGAACAATGGGCTGAGAAAATACACCATTTTGGTGCTTAAATTGTTCATTCTTGCTAAGCTACTATCACGGATATCGGTCGTGGGATCTCTCCCCTGAACGCCAGTTCCATAACGGCTATTATACTGGGCAATCTCCCGTTCGTCTCACCTTTATGATCGTGAGAAACTCTCGCCGTTGCTCGGCACATTTCCAAAAGCTTTTGACAAAGTTTAGCCAAGATATTATTATTTTTTTAAGCCGCTGCCATCTCTTGGCTTTGCCACCTTGTCGCTGTGAGCTCCTCCTTTACAGTTTCGTGTGTCTGATAGACTGTAAGTTATGTTGACAATATGTTACGCATCAGTTGCATATATGCCTGGGGACCATTCAGGCTTGTTCGCGCTTATGTTGACGGTGTGTAAACTCGCGGTGTTCCGCTACAGGCTCCGTTCCCTCGCTTACTGTTTTCCTATAATTCAGCAATGGTTATGACAGACCTACTGTAATACACTCTAATGCTGTTGACTTCACTAGGAAGCCGAATGCTGGTGAATTCATTATATACTTTTATGCTGGTGACTTCATTCTACACTCTTATGCCGGTGACATCATTATACATTCTTTCTCCCTCTAATCATCCACCAATCAGTGAATCTAGCACTGCAATACGGACCAATTCCATGAATGCATTATTTTATTTCACATTTATGTAAAGCTACTCCAATTTAATGTGAATCGTGTTTGCCAATTACACTAAAACTCTATATAGAACTCTCTTTTCTGAACCCTAAGAGGTTCTATTTTTATCAAAAAGGTATGATACTCACATCCGATTTGTCCTGGAAATCTCGCTTTCCAGCGATTGCATAGATTGCTTCCAGAAAATCTGGAAATATTTTGGCTTCGGAAGGTATTACATTTCCTCTTGGCTATCTCAGCACTGCAAGATCGCATTCGCCATAGTCTAAAATAACTGCTCTTATATCTGAGGAAGTTTGTCATCATTGGTGCTTTTAAAACTGAGGAAGTTTCCTATCACTATTGACCTGACATCTGGGGGAAGTTTCTCATCACTGTTGCTCTTACTTCTGGGGAAGTTTCTCATCACTGTTGCTCTTACTTCTGGGGGAAGTTTCTCATCACTGTTGCTCTTACTTCTGGGGAAGTTTCTCATCACTCTTGCTCTTACTTCTGGGGAAGTTTCTCATCACTGTTGCTCTTACTTCTGGGGAAGTTTCTCATCACTGTTGCTCTTACTTCTGGGGAAGTTTCTCATCACTGTTGCTCTTACTTCTGGGGAAGTTTCTCATCACTGTTGCTCTTACTTCTGGGGGAAGTTTCTCATCACTGTTGCTCTTACTTCTGGGGAAGTTTCTCATCACTCTTGCTCTTACTTCTGGGGAAGTTTCTCATCACTGTTGCTCTTACTTCTGGGGAAGTTTCTCATCACTGTTGCTCTTACTTCTGGGGAAGTTTCTCATCACTGTTGCTCTTACTTCTGGGGAAGTTTCTCATCACTCTTGCTCTTACTTCTGGGGAAGTTTCTCATCACTCTTGCTCTTACTTCTGGGGAAGTTTCTCATCACTCTTGCTCTTACTTCTGGGGAAGTTTCTCATCACTCTTGCTCTTACTTCTGGGGAAGTTTCTCATCACTCTTGCTCTTACTTCTGGGGAAGTTTCTCATCACTCTTGCTCTTACTTCTGGGGAAGTTTCTCATCACTCTTGCTCTTACTTCTGGGGAAGTTTCTCATCACTGCTGCTCTTACTTCTGGGGAAGTTTCTCATCACTGCTGCTCTTACTTCTGGGGAAGTTTCTCATCACTGCTGCTCTTACTTCTGGGGAAGTTTCTCATCACTGCTGCTTAGGGTATGGTAACTTACCTCCTGTGGTATTGTGACCTCCTTCTCAGGCTGTTGTAGCCTGTTTCTCGGGGTATTGTCTTCTACAACCAGTGTCTTGTGGAGGTAGAAGACATACGATTCTCTCTCTCTCTCTCTCTCTCTCTCTCTCTCTCTCTCTCTCTCTCTCTCTCTCTCTCTCTCTCTCTCTCTCTCTCTCTCTCTCTCTCTCTCTCTCTCTCTCTCTCTCTCGATTTGAAGAAGTTAACCACAGCATGGCCTTGGACATTTTCTGTGCCGGCCAACTGGTCGTGTGTGTGTGTGTGTGTGTGTGTGTGTGTGTGTGTGACGGAGAGCGGGGAAAACTGAAAGAACATAGGAGTAATAATAAGCGTTCGTCCAGCCCGAGCTGCAGTTCATTGCCAAATGGAATCCAGGAGTTGGGGGGGGGGGGGGGCGGGGGATGGAGGGGGGGGAGGGGGTGTCAGCTGAAGGATATTGCAGCGAGAAGACCTTTTTGTGGGGGGTTACCCGGAAACCTCTAAGATGAATTCCGAAATTTGTTCAAACTGGAACTTTGGGATATTAAATTTTCGGGGACTTTTTTTTTTTTTGGTGGGGGGAGGGGTTAGGGAGGGAGGGTTGTAGGGGAGGGTTTAGGGGGTGTGTTTCGAAACCTGATGGTTTTATCCGAAAGACTTAATATGCAACTTCCATAATTTAATTGTATTTTACGATAGACATAATTTTGCTATTTGATTACCTAATGATGTACTCCAGTCAACTAATTATGAAACTCGAAAACATAATTTTGTCGCCAGATTGCAGAATTGCATTAACCGATAACCTCTAATTATGTACCAGATTACCCGATTGTTACCAGATAGCGTAACTATGCAACCTGATAGCTTAACTGTGTAACGCAATAACCAAATTATGTAACCTGATAACATATATAATTGTGTAACCATAATCAAATTATATATATATATATATATATATATATATATATATATATATATATATATATATATATATATATATATATATATATATATATATATATATATATATATATATATATGCGAACAAGCCTGAATGGTCCCCAGGACAATATGTTTTCAGTTTTTTCAGTGAGTTTTCAGTTATATATATATATATATATATATATATATATATATATATATATATATATATATATATATATATATATATATATATATATATATATATATATATATATATATATATATATTGTAGTTTGTAATCATACCTATATTAATCTCTTATGTTTCTGGCTAGACTAAACTGTTGCATTTTTTACGCAATGGCCAACTGAGAGAATGGAGTATTTAGGAATATATGGAGGAATATTAACAATATATAAAAAAATACTTAGACTATATGGAGGATTACTAGAAATAAAATGAGAGACATATCAGGAACATATGGGAAAAAAATATATAAAGAATATAAGAAACAAAATTAATGTATAAAGAGGAATATTAGGAATACAAGAAGGAATATTAGGAATATAAGAAGGAATGCAATAAGGAATATGAGGATAACTATTTGGAATATAATAGGAATAAAATAAGTATCGGAAATATTAGGCGGGGTATTAGTAATATAAATATTATTAGGAATATAAGGAGGAGACATAAGATGATCAGAAGAAAGATGAGGAAAAGGAAAGCAAGAAGAAAGATGATGCAAATGAAAATAAGAAGATAAAGAATAAAAACGAAATATAGAGAAGAGATACAGGATAAGAAGAATGAGAAGGAACATCAAGGAGGAGGAAGAGAAGAATATAGAGGATTAAGAAGAGAATGAGTAGGTAGAAGAAGAGGAGAATGAAGGAGTGGAGCAACTTGATGAGATAGCATAGGAACATCAGAACCAAGTGAGCTATGAAAAGCAGATGTGCAGCAGCATGAGAGAGAGGCATAGGAGCATTAATTAATCTGAGTAGGAACATAGGATTAAAAAGTACATTTTCTTTCCAACGACTTAGGCATGCTGATATAATAGTAACCAGCATAAAAACACATTTTCATCTGTTTCTTCCCCCTAAAAAAAAAAAAGATTTACACAAACCAAAGCTGCCTGTCTCTTGGCAAGTGCAGAAACCACAATTTTTTTTTGTCTTTACAATAATGCTACGAACCTCTAAACCACAAATTAGTGCATGTCAATCAAAACTGGCTGCTCTATCTCAAGACACAAGTCTGGGAGATTATAAGCATGGCAACATCAGCTAATTAGCTGATTAAATCAGCTAATTTAGCTGGCCGGCTGGAGAACTCAACAGTCAGTGTCTCCACTCTAGAATATCTGGGATACAGTATACTAAAACATGCTATCTAGGTCTGCTAACTGTATACAATTATTAATAATTGGCCAGAGATTGCATGCCCCTTGTAAAATCCAGAATATGTAAATTAAGTGATATTCTAGCTCTTAAGGAACGGAAACGCATGCATATATGTCCATCTGCATAGACTATTTAACTAACCTAATGCACGATGCTACATGTAAATTTATTTTCATGGCAACCTTGACTAACTGTTGTTATAAATCACTAGGAGGGGAACCAGGTCGTGTCTGGGATAGATTTTCTATCCAATCCAACCCCCCTCCCCGCCTCCCCCCAAAAAAACACCTACCCCTCTTCCACATCCCCTTCGTGCCCCTCCCCCTTCGTCCCTACCCTCGTCTTCCCCCCCCCCCTTCCTCACTTCCTACCCCCTGCAACCCCCCCCCCCTCCTTCATTCAGAAAATGTATTAAGAAACACTGGAACAACTGTATGGATCTCTTAGAAAATATATTACTATGATCTCTAAAAACTCTTGGGAAATAGCACCAAATATTTCACACTTGACTACATGAAAGATGCATGTGGGGTGTTTATAAAGGCTAATATCTCTGAAAGGATTTAACATTAAGCCTACCCTGATCAACCTATGTCCGTCCCATACCTCAGAGAATTCCCCGCTGTAAAATATTTGGTGAGGCTAGCCGCAAGCGTCTGGCTCCCAACTTTAGTCTGATAAGCAGAGAGACATTCCCTCTTATAGTATATATTATGTTATACACTATATATCTCCTTTACTTCAGAATGAGTAACAATAAAGCAATCCTCATTGCAAGCTTGCAAAGGCATGCAAATTACTTCTTAAGACTCGGCTTATACTTGCCCTAAAATAATATTTCATATTTAGTGAGATGGAGTCTACTGGTCCGCTGCTACACCGATATACACAAGGTTCAAGATATGTTACCTTACAGTATACTCGGTTATATTGACTACTCAACTACATACTGTGGTTAATGGACGTTGACGAAGCTGAAATGGAATTCTAGCCAGCTTATACATATAATATACATATTATACTTATAATATACATATAAAAGTCAGTAATTCGGCCTTGGCGGGGGGGGGGGACCGATAAAAGCCAAACCGTGTATGAATACACTCTGGCTTCCTGTCCCTCGACACAATGAATTAAAATTATATATAGTTATACAAACATAGTCATGTATATACATAGACACATACATCTATACGTGACTCCTGCTGTGACAGGGTAAGAGAGCTGCTATAGAGACTATAGACAGTAAGAGAGCTGCTATAGAGACTATAGACAGGGTACGAGAGCTGCTATAGAGACTATAGACAGTAAGAGAGCTGCTATAGAGACTATAGACAGGGTACGAGAGCTGCTATAGGGACTATAGACAGGGTAAGAGAGCTGCTATAGGGACTATAGACAGGGTAAGAGAGCTGCTATAGGGACTATAGACAGTAAGAGAGCTGCTATAGCGAATATAGACAGAGTAAGAGAGCTGCTATAGATACTATAGACAGGGTAAGAGAGTTACTATAGAGACTATAGACAGGGTACGAGAGCTGCTATAGGGACTATAGATAGGGTGCGAGAGCTGCTATAGGGACTATAGATAGGGTGCGAGAGCTGCTATAGGGACTATAGATAGGGTGCGAGAGCTGCTATAGAGTCTATAGCGAGTTATTGAATACTCAAATATAGGAAGCGATCAAGGTGCTAGCAGAAGCATAAAGAAGAAATATAGAAGCATTATAAATAGGACTAGAAACATAGATATAAGAGGAAGCAGGATGAGAGAAGAAGGAAAATGGGAAAAAGGGAGTAGAGAGAGATAAATAAAGAATGAGAAGAGACAAGGAAAGAGGGGGAGAATGAGAAAGGAGAATATGGAACAAGGAGGAATGAACAACGATAGTATATAAAAAGCACATATTTAGGGCTGAAGGAAGAAAATATGGGTGCGATGAAAGGGAAAATTTTGAAGATATGAGAGACAATGGTGGTGAAGAATAGACCGTATTGTGTGTGTGGGTGTGATAGATGGTGTTGGGTGGGTGTGATAGATGGTGTTGGGTGGGTGTGATAGATGGTGTTGGGTGCGTGTGTGGGTGTGATAGATTGTGTTGGGTGGGTGTGATAGATGGTGTTGGGTGTGTGATAGATGGTGTTGGGTGGGTGTGATAGATGGTGTTGGATGGGTGTGATAGATGGTGTTGGGTGGGTGTGATAGATGGTGTTGGGTGGGTGTGTGGGTGTGATAGATTGTGTTGGGTGGGTGTGTGGGTGTGATAGATGGTGTTGGGTGGGTGTGATAGATGGTGTTGGGTGTGTGATAGATGGTGTTGGGTGGGTGTGATAGATGGTGTTGGGTGGGTGTGATAGATGGTGTTGTGTGGGTGTGATAGATGGTGTTGGGTGGGTGTGTGGGTGTGATAGATTGTGTTGGGTGGGTGTGGGTGTGATAGATGGTGTTGGGTGGGTGTGATAGATGGTGTTGGGTGTGTGATAGATGGTGTTGGGTGGGTGTGATAGATGGTGTTGGGTGGGTGTGATAGATGGTGTTGTGTGGGTGTGATAGATGGTGTTGGGTGGGTGTGATAGATGATAGTTTGTGTGTGATAGATGGTGTTGGGTGGGTGTGTGGGTGTGATAGATGGTGTTGGGTGGGTGTGATAGATGGTGTTGTGTGGGTGTGATAGATGGTGTTGGGTGGGTGTGATAGATGGTGTTGTGTGGGTGTGATAGATGATGTTGTGTGGGTGTGATAGATGGTGTTGGGTGGGTGTGATAGATGATAGTTTGTGTGTGATAGATGGTGTTGGGTGGGTGTGTGGGTGTGATAGATGGTGTTGTGTGTGTGATAGATGGTGTTGTGTGGGTGTGATAGATGGTGTTGGGTGTGTGATAGATGGTGTTGTGTGGGTGTGATAGATGGTGTTGGGTGGGTGTGATAGATGGTGTTGTGTGGGTGTGATAGATGGTGTTGGGTGGGTGTGATAGATGGTGTTGTGTGTGTGTGATAGATGATGTTGGGTGGGTGTGTGGGTGTGATAGATTGTGTTGGGTGGGTGTGTGGGTGTGATAGATGGTGTTGTGTGGGTGTGATAGATGGTGTTGGGTGTGTGATAGATGGTGTTGTGTGGGTGTGATAGATGGTGTTGGGTGGGTGTGATAGATGGTGTTGTGTGTGTGTGATAGATGATGTTGGGTGGGTGTGTGGGTGAGATAGATGGTGTTGGGTGGGTGTGATAGATGGTGTTGTGTGGGTGTGATAGATGGTGTTGGGTGGGTGTGATAGATGGTGTTGTGTGTGTGTGTGATAGATGATGTTGGGTGGGTGTGTGGGTGTGATAGATGGTGTTGGGTGGGTGTGATAGATGGTGTTGTGTGGGTGTGATAGATGGTGTTGGGTGGGTGTGATAGATGATAGTTTGTGTGTGATAGATGGTGTTGGGTGGGTGTGATAGATGGTGTTGTGTGGGTGTGATAGATGGTGTTGGGTGGGTGTGATAGATGGTGTTGGGTGGGTGTGATAGATGGTGTTGGGTGGGTGTGATAGATGGTGTTGGGTGGGTGTGATAGATGGTGTTGTGTGTGTGTGATAGATGATGTTGGGTGGGTGTGTGGGTGTGATAGATGGTGTTGGGTGGGTGTGATAGTGTGATAGATGGTATTGTGTGGGTGTTGTGTATATATATATATATATATATATATATATATATATATATATATACATATATATATATATATATATATATATATATATATATATATATATATATATATATATATATATATATGTCGTACCTAGTAGCCAGAACTCACTTCTCAGCCTACTATGCATGGCCCGATTTGCCTAATAAGCCTAGTTTTCATGAATTAATGTTTTTTCGACAACCTAACCTACCTAACCTAACCTAACGTTTTCGGCTACCTAACCTAACCTAACCTATAAAGATGGGTTAGGTTAGGTTAGGTAGGGTTGGTTAGGTTTGGTCATATATCTACGTTAATTTTAACTTCAATAAAAAAAAATTGACCTCATACATAATGAAATGGGTAGCTTTATCATTTCATAAGAAAAAAATTAGAAAAAATATATTAATTCAGGAAAACTTGGCTTATTAGGCAAATCGGGCCTTGAATAGTAGGCCAAAAAGGGAGTTCTGGCTACTAGGTACGACATATATATATATATATATATATATATATATATATATATATATATATATATATATATATATATATATATATATATATATATATATATATATATTGGTGTATACTGGCAGCAGGTTTTCTTTCAAACATGTTTCATTGAATATGACCGCATATTCTGTATTTATTATTTTCTGGTTTAGGGCTTCTATCCCTCTAACTATTTTCTTAGCATCAGGGCTTAATTGAAATAGGAGTTCTCCAAAACTCATTTTCGTACTTTTAAGGTGAAGAAAAGAAGTGATTTACTATAGAGTGTATTACACTTATTTGTATAATTTGCACGACGTTTCGAACCTCCATGGTTCATTCTCAAGTGAACAGATCTTACAATACTAGTTGATTTTATACCCGCATTAGGTCAGGTGATAATACAATGAAGGTGAAAACATGGGGGGATACATAAGGGATAAACATAGGGGCTGCAGAAGGCTTATTGGCCCATACGAGGCATCTCCTATCTAAACACAAAGATTAATCCAGTGTAATTGGCCTGTTATGTTGGACATTGTCTTCTGTGTTGGCATCGATATGTTCTTGTCTTGTCCTTACTGAACATATCGATGCCAACACAGAAGACAATGTCCAACATAACAGGCCAATTACACTGGATTAATCTTTGTGTTTAGATAGGAAATGCCTCGTATGGGCCAATAAGCCTTCTGCAGCCCCTATGTTTATCCCTTATGTATCCCCCCATGTTTTCACCTTCATTGTATTATCACCTGACCTAATGCGGGTATAAAATCAACTAGTATTGTAAGATCTGTTCACTTGAGAATGAACCATGGAGGTTCGAAACGTCGTGCAAATTATACAAATAAGTGTAATACACTCTATAGTAAATCACTTCTTTTCTTCACCTTAAAAGTACGAAAATGAGTTTTGGAGAACTCCTATTTCAGTTAAGCCCTGATGCTAAGAAAATAGTTAGAGGGATAGAAGCCCTAAACCAGAAAATAATAAATACAGAATATGCGGTCATATTCAATGAAACATATATATATATATATATATATATATATATATATATATATATATATATATATATATATATATATATATATATATATATATATATATATATATACACACAAATGTGTGTATATATATGAATGTGTATATATTAATATATATATACACATTCTCCTAAAAACAAACGACGAAACTAAACGCCCTTTCTTAACACATACGAATACCCACTCGCTCATTATGAGCCAACAAATACCTTAAATAAAGCGAAAGAGAACAAAAGAAAACTCATTTCCTCGGGAGAAAGTGTCGCTCTACATTGTCACCTTACGACCCTCTTGGACAAAGCCTGTCGCATGACAAGACCAAATCCTCTAGCTGGTGGAGGTCTTAAATACCAGCTGCTGGACCAATGTATTGTCACTGAGGGTCGCAGGGACACATAACAATTTTTTCTGGATTTTTCATTACAAAAGGTTTTGGGGAGGATATAGATGCTGGCTGATGGATAGGGGGTGGTGGTAAGGGCCTATGGGTCGTATAGTTTGGGTTAAATAGTGGTAGTTAGTCGTTATCGGACGTTGTTGGAGTAAGGAGGGGGGGGGGAGGAGGTAGTGAGATGTTACTGGATGTATTTGGGTTTAAAGGTCGTATAGTTAGTCGATACAGGACCTTGTTGGGTTAAGGGGCCGTTTAATTAGTCGTTACAGGAGATTGTTGGATTAAGTGGATTGCAAGTGGCTACAAAATGCAGTATATATGGTCTTTCAGAATAGCAGCTTGATGATTGGAAGAAAATATATTGGCAGCAGAGTGACTGGGAAGGGAAAGGAGACCAACAGAGTGACTGGGAGGATACCGAATGGTATCATGATGATTGTAAGGATAGCGAATTGAACAAAGGTGACTTGAAAGATAGAGAAGAGCAGCAGGATGATTGATGGTATGGGGGGTTGTAGGTGGGTAGGTGTGGACAATTTGGAACAGAATATAATGATGAAAACCCCACATCAGAAAATGGAAAAACGACAACGATTCAGTCCAGGAGCAAAACCAGCATCAAGGTCGTTTATTTTTATTTGATATAGTCAAAATAGAGGATAGGTAGAGGTGGATAGGAGTAAGGGAATGGTGATTGGGATAGGGGAACATGATGCCACGGCTCCCCCCAACCCCTCTATCCTCACATCCCCCAACCACCACCACCACAACCACCACCACCACCATCTACCCGCATAGTGCGGGTTTATGATTATAAGGTATTGATTCGGCGTCTCCATCACCCTGGGGGCGACGGCCTGGGGTTGAAGCATGTCTCGGTTCTTCTAGCCCCTCTAGGAGGGGTGTGAGGGTGTCTTAGAAGGGGGGATGGAGGCGGGGGTTGTGGTCGTGGGGGTGATTTGCGCTTGTCTAGCTGTGTGTCTACCGGGGAGGGGGGGGGGAACTGGGGGTACAGGTCTTCATAGCCTTACTAACTAATTGGTTGAACGTCTTGGGATATAATTGAACAGTTTTGATGTTTGAAGTCCTCGTCGAATCTGGTGTTAAGATTGCAGATGGTATATATATATATATATATATATATATATATATATATATATATATATATATATATATATATATATATATATATATATATGTCGTACCTAGTAGCCAGAACGCACTTCTCAGCCTACTATGCAAGGCCCGATTTGCCTAATAAGCCAAGTTTTCATGAATTAATTGTTTTTCGACTACCTAACCTACCTAACCTAACCTAACCTAACGTTTTCGGCTACCTAACATAACCTAACCTATAAAGATAGGTTAGGTTAGGTTAGGTAGGGTTGGTTAGGTTCGGTCATATATCTACGTTAATTTTAACTCCAATGAAAATAAATTGACCTCATACATATTGAAATGGATAGCTTTATCAATTCATAAGAAAAAAATTAGAGAAAATATATTATTTCAGGAAAACTTGGCTTATTAGGTAAATTGGGCCTTGAATAGTAGGCCAAAAATTGCGTTCTGGCTACTAGGTACGACATATATATATATATATATATATATATATATATATATATATATATATATATATATATATATACATATATGTGTGTGTAAAGCGTTTTTCATTAATGTTAAATGTTACACAACATTTATTATTATTTCCCCAATGCTTATCAGGACTCGTTATATACTTGAATTTATATTCACACACCACCTCCACTCCCCAGTACGACACTCACACACTTGCGTGTGTAATGAGGGGATTGTTCACCATCATGACTCCTGCTGCGTGTGTGTGTGTAACGGCGCCCCCTGCTGCCTCCTCCCCCCTCTGGGATCACCATCCTTCACTGTCGCGCCTCTGTGTTTGCATATTGTCTTCACTCTCATCACGGGTGCTCCTCGGCTCCTTGAATTGCACAATTTCCGCTACACAAAATTCATTTCCCCAGCTTTGGAAACTTAGTGTTATAAATATTGTAACACACACGCACGCACACACACACACACACACACACACACACACACACACACACACACACACACACACACACACACACACACACACGCACACACACACACGCACACACACACACACACACACACACACACACACACACACACACACAGGGGCTGGCTGGCTGAGTGGATGCAGTGCACTAGACTCGTGGACCTGGGGACCAGGGTTCGATCCCGGCAGCTGGGCGGAAAAACTAATGGGCAGAGTTTCCTTCACCCTGATGCCTCCTGTTACCTAGCAGTAAATAGGTAACTGGGAGTTATACAGCTGCTACGGGCTGCTTCCTGGGTGTGTGTGTGTGTGAAAAACAAAGTAGTTAGTAACAGTTGATTGATTGACAGTTGAGAGGCGGGACCAAAGAGCCAAAGCTCAACCCCTCCAAGCACAAATAGGTGAGTACACACAGGCTTGATGGTATTCACGGCGGTGTTCGAATTTACCTCAAAGCCGTGAGCCATTCAAGTGATGGGAAGCTCAGGTTGACCCAAATACGTATCTCTGTATGTATCCTGTATCAGCATATCGTATCTAATTTTTTATCACGAGTCAATATGTATCACATGGAACAGCTTGATATCGTGAGCCAATATATATATCATGTGTTTGTATGTGTCACATATTAGTATATATCTCGTAGTAATATGTATCATGTGTATCAGTATGTATCATATTTGTCAGTATCAGAACGTGTCATGTCTGTAGTGTGTATCCTCTATCACTATGTTTCATGCACCTGTGAGTATGTATCAAGTGTCATTATGTAAAACTTGTCACTATGTCTGTTACTCGTGTCACTTTGTATCGCGTGCCAGTATGTGTCATGTGTTTCAACATGTATCACATGTCAGTAGTGTTCATGTCTCAGTGTGTGTGTGTGTCACATGTTTAGCACATATCCCATGTCAGTATAGTAGCACATATCAGTATGCATGACTACCAGAGTACACGCTGCCTGCGGATGCCTGAAATATGTGATAGCTACCTAAACAACTATGACTCTTGTGTGTGTGTGTGTGTGTGTGTGTGTGTGTGTGTGTGTGTGTGTGTGTGTGTGTGTGTGTGTGTGTGTGTGTGTGTGTGTGTGTGTGTGTGTGTGTGTGTGTGTGTGTGTGTGTGTGTGTATGTGTGTGGGTGTGTGTACTCACCTAATTGTGCTTGCGGGGGTTGAGCTCTGGCTCTTTGGTCCCGCCTCTCAACCGTCAATCAACTGGTGTACAGATTCCTGAGCCTATTGGGCTCTATCATATCTACATTTGAAACTGTGTATGGAGTCAGCCTCCACCACATCACTTCCTAATGCATTCCATTTACTAACTACTCTGACACTGAAAAAGTTCTTTCTAACGTCTCTGTGGCTCATTTGGGTACTCAGCTTCCACCTGTGTCCCCTTGTTCGCGTCCCACCAGTGTTGAATAGTTCATCCTTGTTTACCCGGTCGATTCCCCTGAGGATTTTGTAGGTTGTGATCATGTCCCCCCTTACTCTTCTGTCTTCCAGTGTCGTGAGGTGCATTTCCCGCAGCCTTTCCTCATAACTCATGCCTCTTAGTTCTGGGACTAGTCTAGTAGCATACCTTTGGACTTTTTCCAGCTTCGTCTTGTGCTTGACAAGGTACGGGCTCCATGCTGGGGCCGCATACTCCAGGATTGGTCTTACATATGTGGTGTACAAGATTCTGAATGATTCCTTACACAGGTTCCTGAACGCCGTTCTGATGTTAGCCAGCCTCGCATATGCCGCAGACGTTATTCTCTTTATGTGGGCTTCAGGAGACAGGTTTGGTGTGATATCAACTCCTAGATCTTTCTCTCTGTCTGTTTCATTAAGTACTTCATCTCCTATTCTGTATCCTGTGCCTGGCCTCCTGTTTCCACTGCCTAGTTTCATTACTTTGCATTTACTCGGGTTGAACTTCAACAGCCATTTGTTGGACCATTCACTCAGTCTATCCAGGTCATCTTGTAGCCTCCTACTATCATCCTCTGTTTCAATCCTCCTCATAATTTTTGCATCGTCGGCAAACATTGAGAGGAACGAATCTATACCCTCTGGGAGATCATTTACATATACCAGAAACAGTATAGGTCCAAGGACTGACCCCTGCGGGACTCCACTTGTGACGTCTCGCCAATCTGAGACCTCACCCCTCACACAGACTCGTTGTCTCCTGTTGCTTAGGTATTCCTCTATCCACCGGAGTACCTTCCCTCTCACTCCAGCCTGCATCTCCAACTTTCGCACTAGCCTCTTGTGTGGCACTGTATCAAAGGCTTTCTGACAATCCAAAAATATGCAGTCTGCCCACCCTTCTCTTTCTTGCCTTATTTTTGTTGCCTGGTCGTAGAATTCAAGTAACCCTGTGAGGCAGGACCTGCCATCCCTGAACTCATGTTGATGCTGTGTTACAAAGTTCCTTCGCTCCAGATGCTCCACTAGTTTTTTTCGCACAATCTTCTCCATCAGCTTGCATGGTATGCAGGTTAGGGACACTGGCCTGTAGTTCAGTGCCTCCTGTCTATCCCCTTTCTTGTATATCGGGACTACGTTAGCTGCTTTCCAAATATCTGGCAGTTCCCCTGTTGCCAGTGATTTGTTATACACTATGGAGAGTGGTAGGCTCAGTTCTCTTGCTCCTTCCTTTAGAACCCAAGGGGAGATTCCATCTGGGCCTATAGCCTTCGTCACGTCCAACTCTAGTAAACACTTCCTTACTTCCCCACTGGTAATCTCAAACTCTTCCAGTGGTTCCTGGTTAGCTATTCCCTCACTTACCTCTGGAATTTCTCCTTGTTCTAAGGTGAAGACCTCCTGGAATTTCTTATTCAATTCCTCACACACTTCCTTGTCATTTGTAGTGAATCCTTCCGCCCCTATCCTTAATCTCATAACCTGTTCCTTTACTGTTGTTTTTCTCCTAATGTGGCTATGCAACAATTTAGGCTGAGTCTTTGCCTTGCTTGCGATGTCATTTTCGTATTGTCTTTCTGCCTCTCTTCTCATCCTGACATATTCATTCCTGGCATTCTGGTATCTTTCTCTGCTCTCCAGTGTCCTGTTATTCCTATAGTTTCTCCATGCCCTTTTACTTTGCTGCTTAGCTAGCCTACATCTTTGATTAAACCATGGGTTTCTCATCTTCATTTCTCTGTTTTCCTTTTGGACTGGGACAAACTTGTTTGCTGCGTCCTTGCACTTCTGCGTGATGTAATCCATCATATCTTGGGCCGTCTTTCCCCTGAGCTCTGTTTCCCATGTGTGTGTGTGTGTGTGTGTGTGTGTGTGTGTGTGTGTGTGTGTGTGTGTGTGTGTGTGTGTGTGTGTGTGTGTGTGTGTGTGTGTGTGTGTGTGTGTGTGTGTGTGTGTGTGTGTGTGTGTGTGTGTGTGTGTGGGTGTGTGTGTGTGTGTGTGTGTGTGTGTGTGTGTGTGTGTGTGTGTGTGTGTGTGTGTGTGTGTGTGTGTGTGTGTGTGTACTCACCTAGTACTCACCTAGTTGTGTTTGCGGGGGTTGAGCTCTGGCTCTTTGGTCCCGCCTCTCAACCGTCAATCAACAGGTGTACAGATTCATGAGCCTATCGGGCTCTGTCATATCTACACTTGAAACTGTGTATGGAGTCAGCCTCCACCACATCACTTCCTAATGCATTCCATTTGTCAACCACTCTGACACTAAAAAAGTTCTTTCTAATATCTCTGTGGCTCATTTGGGCACTCAGTTTCCACCTGTGTCCCCTTGTGCGTGTTCCCCTTGTGTTAAATAGACTGTCTTTATCTACCCTATCAATCCCCTTCAGAATCTTGAATGTGGTGATCATGTCCCCCCTAACTCTTCTGTCTTCCAGCGAAGTGAGGTTTAATTCTCGTAGTCTCTCCTCGTAGCTCATACCTCTCAGCTCGGGTACTAGTCTGGTGGCAAACCTTTGAACCTTTTCCAGTTTAGTCTTATCCTTGACTAGATATGGACTCCATGCTGGGGCTGCATACTCCAGGATTGGCCTGACATATGTGGTATACAAAGTTCTGAATGATTCTTTACACAAGTTTCTGAATGCCGTTCGTATGTTGGCCAGCCTGGCATATGCCGCTGATGTTATCCGCTTGATATGTGCTGCAGGAGACAGGTCTGGCGTGATATCAACCCCCAAGTCTTTTTCCTTCTCTGACTCCTGAAGAATTTCCTCTCCCAGATGATACCTTGTATCTGGCCTCCTGCTCCCTACACCTATCTTCATTACATTACATTTGGTTGGGTTAAACTCTAACAACCATTTGTTCGACCATTCCTTCTGCTTGTCTAGGTCTTCTTGAAGCCTCAAACAGTCCTCTTCTGTTTTAATCCTTCTCATAATTTTAGCATCGTCCGCAAACATTGAGAGAAATGAATCGATACCCTCCGGGAGATCATTTACATATATCAGAAACAAGATAGGACCGAGTACAGAGCCCTGTGGGACTCCACTGGTGACTTCACGCCAATCGGAGGTCTCACCCCTCACCGTAACTCTCTGCTTCCTATTGCTTAGATACTCCCTTATCCACTGGAGCACCTTACCAGCTACACCTGCCTGTCTCTCCAGCTTATGTGTGTGTGTGTGGGTGTGTGTGTGTGTGTGTGTGTGTGGGTGTGTGTGTGTGTAGAGGATGGGATAGTAACAATTAAGGAATCCGATGTTAATGATGTCATGAATCCACTTTTAAACTCATAGTATAATAAGTAGAATTTTTTGGAAAATTTTGTGGACATCAGTGTGTAATTAAAATTTATCCTGAATAATAATTTGATTTGAATTGTGTTTTTTTACAATATAAAAATGTTCCAGCATGTGCCAGGGTTGCCAGGAAGTTCATGCATTTTCCCTTTGCCATTGTGCCATGCTGTACTCATTTGATTGGTGCAGGCACTGACCTAGCCATGTCGGAGACATACCCGACAGCAATCACCGTGGAAAATTGGATCAGGCCATCCCCCAAGCGTATTGCCTCCAACCTCGGATAGAGAAACAGAAAGACGTTCTATTTTTGAGATAGATTTAGACTATTGATTAAATTGGAACACAGTAATGGTAATTAGCATAAGTAAAGAGTAAGGAATTAGTAAACAACGAAGAAAGAAAGAAAGAAAGAAAGAAAGAAAGAAAGAAAGAAAGAAAGAAAGAAAGAAAGAAAGAAAGAAAGAAAGAAAGAAAGAAAGAAAGAAAGGAAGAAAGAAAGAAAGAAAAATGAAAGAAAGAAAAATTACTACCATGAAAAGCTGCAACAAATGTGGAAAATCCTTACTCTCGAAGGTGATATAAATTGGAGAAAACGTTTTCAGGGAAACGAGAGAGAAGCGCTCAGGTTCCGACAGACGTTCCTAGCCGTCGACGACTTCAAAGAATCAGGTGAAGGTGCTAGGTAAAAAAAAAAGACCTGATTATACGCCCTGTGTGCCAGACACTTGCTCCCCATCATGGGGATGCTTAATTAGATATAAAACGAAACGTGCCTAAGGATACTCTGCTTCTCTCGAATCATGTTACTTTTATCTCTGGAGAATCGTCTCTAACGAAGGAAAGAATAGAGGCGATCACTCTGATTGCCCGAGCCTTAGGCTAGGGGGAGATGTGTCGAGGAAAACACTTTCTTGGTCCATTTAATCACTGTGAATCGACTGTTCGACTTGACGAGGCGCTTCGTATCAGGAGAGTCAAAAATTAAGGTTAAAGGGTGTTTAACCCTTTGGTGGTTCAACACTCTCCGTGCGAAGAAGAAGAATTCCAGGATCAGATTGTCTTGGAAATCGTCTGTAAAACTCTTGCCTCTGGGAAGATCCTATTACCATGGAGGGTCAGTGTGAGTTATGGTATGTGATCTCTCTCTATCTCTCTATCTCTCTCTCTCTCTCTCTCTCTCTCCCTCTCTCTCTCTCTCTCTCCAACACTTTACATTCAACAGTCGACTCTAATAAATTAATAAATCACGTCCGCTTTTGCTTTTAAATTTCTCTTTTCCATACAACTTCTAGGTAAAAGACCTGACACTGACTCTTGTACCTGGTGATGTCTCTTATACCCGATACTGTCTCCTCTACCTTGTGCTGTCTCTTATACCTGATACTGTCTCCTCTACCTTGTGCTGTCTCTTATACCTGATACTGTCTCCTCTACCTTGTGCTGTCTCTTATACCTGATACTGTCTCCTCTACCTTGTGCTGTCTCTTATACCTGATACTGTCTCCTCTACCTTGTGCTGTCTCTTATACCTGATACTGTCTCCTCTACCTTGTGCTGTCTCTTATACCTGATACTGTCTCTTCTACCTTGTGCTGTCTCTTATACCCTGATACTGTCTCCTCTACCTTGTGATGTCTCTTATACCTGATACTGTCTCCTCTACCTTGTGATGTCTCTTATACCTGATACTGTCTCCTCTACCTTGTGATGTCTCTTATACCCGATACTGTCTCCTCTACCTTGTGATGTCTCTTATACCCGATACTGTCTCCTCTACCTTGTGATGTCTCTTATACCTGATACTGTCTCCTCTACCTTGTGCTGTCTCTTATACCTGATACTGTCTCCTCTACCTTGTGCTGTCTCTTATACCTGATACAGTCTCCTCTACCTTGTGCTGTCTCTTATACCTGATACTGTCTCCTCTACCTTGTGATGTCTCTTATACCTGATACATGTCTCCTCTACCTTGTGCTGTCTCTTATACCTGATACAGTCTCCTCTACCTTGTGCTGTCTCTTATACTGATACAGTCTCCTCTACCTTGTGCTGTCTCTTATACCTGATACAGTCTCCTCTACCTTGTGCTTTCTCTTATACCTGATTACTGTCTCCTCTACCTTGTGCTGTCTCTTATACCTGATACAGTCTCCTCTACCTTGTGCTGTCTCTTATACCTGATACAGTCTCCTCTACCTTGTGCTGTCTCTTATACCTGATACAGTCTCCTCTACCTTGTGCTGTCTCTTATACCTGATACAGTCTCCTCTACCTTGTGATGTCTCTTATACCTGATACAGTCTCCTCTACCTTGTGCTGTCTCTTATACCTGATACAGTCTCCTCTACCTTGTGCTGTCTCTTATACCTGATACAGTCTCCTCTACCTTGTGCTGTCTCTTATACCTGATACAGTCTCCTCTACCTTGTGCTGTCTCTTATACCTGATACAGTCTCCTCTACCTTGTGATGTCTCTTATACCTGATACAGTCTCCTCTACCTTGTGCTGTCTCTTATACCTGATACAGTCTCCTCTACCTTGTGCTGTCTCTTATACCTGATACAGTCTCCTCTACCTTGTGCTGTCTCTTATACCTGATACAGTCTCCTCTACCTTGTGATGTCTCTTATACCTGATACAGTCTCCTCTACCTTGTGCTGTCTCTTATACCTGATACAGTCTCCTCTACCTTGTGATGTCTCTTATACCTGATACAGTCTCCTCTACCTTGTGCTGTCTCTTATACCTGATACAGTCTCCTCTACCTTGTGCTGTCTCTTATACCTGATACAGTCTCCTCTACCTTGTGCTGTCTCTTATACCTGATACAGTCTCCTCTACCTTGTGATGTCTCTTATACCTGATACAGTCTCCTCTACCTTGTGCTGTCTCTTATACCTGATACAGTCTCCTCTACCTATGTGCTGTCTCTTATACTGATACAGTCTCCTACCTTGTAGCTGTCTCTTATACCTGATACAGTCTCTCTACCTTGTGCTGTCTCTTATACCTGATACAGTCTCCTCTACCTTGTGCTGTCTCTTATACCTGATACAGTCTCTCTACCTTGTGCTGTCTCTTATACCTGATACAGTCTCCTCTACCTTGTGATGTCTCTTATACCTGATACAGTCTCTCTACCTTGTGCTGTCTCTTATACCTGATACAGTCTCCTCTACCTTGTGCTGTCTCTTATACCTGATACAGTCTCCTCTACCTTGTGCTGTCTCTTATACCTGATACAGTCTCCTCTACCTTGTGATGTCTCTTATACCTGATACAGTCTCTTCTACCTTGTGCTGTCTCTTATACCTGATACAGTCTCCTCTACCTTGTGATGTCTCTTATACCTGATACAGTCTCTTCTACCTTGTGATGTCTCTTATACCTGATACAGTCTCCTCTACCTTGTGATGTCTCTTATACCTGATACAGTCTCTTCTACCTTGTGCTGTCTCTTATACCTGATACAGTCTCCTCTACCTTGTGATGTCTCTTATACCTGATACAGTCTCTTCTACCTTGTGCTGTCTCTTATACCTGATACAGTCTCCTCTACCTTGTACTGTCTCTTATACCTGATACTAGTCTCTTCTACCTTGTGCGTCTCTTATACCTGATACTAGTCTCCTCTACCTTGTGATGTCTCTTTACCTGATACAGTCCTCTTCTACCTTGTGCTGTCTCTTATACCTGATACTATCTCCTCTACCTTGTGCTGTCTCTTATACCTGATACAGTCTCTTCTACCTTGTGCTGTCTCTTATACCTGA
>NC_091192.1:27794911-27799911 GCF_040958095.1 Procambarus clarkii
GGTAAATCAAAAATCACTTCTCCAAAATTCATTTTTATTTCTAGTCTGACGCGACACGGGCGCGTTTCGTAAAACTTATTACATTTTCAAAGACTTCACAAATACACAACTGATTAGAACTTACGTATCTCTGCTATTATATCTACATTTGAGTGAGGTGGGAGGGATGATGTGGCATATAGTGACGTGGCATTAACACAAGACAGAACATGAGGGGATATTAATAGGGTATTAAAAGTATCAACACAAGACAGAACAGAAACAATGGGTATTGAATAGAAGTGTTTGTAGAAAGCCTATTGGTCCATATTTCTTGATGCTTCTATATTGGAGCGGAGTCTTGAGGTGGGTAGAATATAGTTGTGCAATAATTGGCTGTTGATTGCTGGTGTTGACTTCTTGATGTGTAGTGCCTCGCAAACGTCAAGCCGCCTGCTATCGCTGTATCTATCGATGATTTCTGTGTTGTTTACTAGGATTTCTCTGGCGATGGTTTGGTTATGGGAAGAGATTATATGTTCCTTAATGGAGCCCTGTTGCTTATGCATCGTTAAACGCCTAGAAAGAGATGTTGTTGTCTTGCCTATATACTAGGTTTTTTGGAGCTTACAGTCCCCAAGTGGGCATTTGAAGGCATAGACGACGTTAGTCTCTTTTAAAGCGTTCTGTTTTGTGTCTGGAGAGTTTCTCATGAGTAGGCTGGCCGTTTTTCTGGTTTTATAGTAAATCGTCAGTTGTATCCTCTGATTTTTGTCTGTAGGGATAACGTTTCTATTAACAATATCTTTCAGGACCCTTTCCTCCGTTTTATAACACGAATTTGAGAAAATTCGTGTTAGAATTATTAATCTTACTTTTTCGGTCATATTTAATAATATATGTCTACAGGAAAGACTGCTACCAAAATATACTAATATATATATATATATATATAACTTTAGAACACTTTCCCACCAGGAGACTCGAATCCTAGCCAGCACAGAAGCCTTCCAGCAACTGGCATAACAGGTACGCCTTAACCCGCTCCACCACCTGCTCAGACCCTTAAAAGAGATGGTAATTTCGGAGTATTTAAATACACCAAAGATCACCACCTCCCAAGAGCACTAGAGCAAGTGAGGGGTCATTTATACGTTAATTTCATCAAGTCCCTGTTAATATGGGAAGACACAGTGTCTATGCTTAAGGCACAACTCTCCTAAACACGAGAGTGAAGTATACAACTTTAGAACACTTTCCCACCAGGAGACTCGAACCCTAGCCAGCACAGAAGCCTTCCAGCAACTGGCATAACAGGTACGCCTTAACCCGCTCCACCACCTGCTCAGACCCTTAAAAGAGATGGTAATTTCGGAGTATTTAAATACACCAAAGATCACCACCTCCCAAGAGCACTAGAGCAAGTGAGGGGTCATTTATACGTTTATTTCATCAAGTCCCTGTTAATATGGGAAGACACAGTGTCTATGCTTAAGGCACAACTCTCCTAAACACGAGAGTGAAGTATACAACTTTAGAACACTTTCCCACCAGGAGACTCGAACCCTAGCCAGCACAGAAGCCTTCCAGCAACTGGCATAACAGGTACGCCTTAACCCGCTCCACCACCTGCTCAGACCCTTAAAAGAGATGGTAATTTCAGAGTATTTAAATACACCAAAGATCACCACCTCCCAAGAGCACTAGAGCAAGTGAGGGGTCATTTATACGTTTATTTCATCAAGTTCCTGTTAATATGGGAAGACACAGTGTCTATGCTTAAGGCACAACTCTCCTAAACACGAGAGTGAAGTATACAACTTTAGAACACTTTCCCACCAGGAGACTCGAACCCTAGCCAGCACAGAAGCCTTCCAGCAACTGGCATAACAGGTACGCCTTAACCCGCTCCACCACCTGCTCAGACCCTTAAAAGAGATGGTAATTTCGGAGTATTTATATACCCCAAAGATCACCACCTCCCAAGAGCACTTGAGCAAGTGAGGGGTCATTTATACGTTCATTTATACGTTAATAAACGTATAAATGACCCCTCACTTGCTCTAGTGCTCTTGGGAGGTGGTGATCTTTGGTGTATTTAAATACTCCGAAATTACCATCTCTTTTAAGGGTCTGAGCAGGTGGTGGAGCAGGTTAAGGCGTACCTGTTATGCCAGTTGCTGGAAGGCTTCTGTGCTGGCTAGGGTTCGAGTCTCCTGGTGGGAAAGTGTTCTAAAGTTGTATACTTCACTCTCGTGTTTAGGAGAGTTGTGCCTTATATATATATATATATATATATATATATATATATATATATATATATATATATATATATATATATATATATTGCTAAAACCGAAGTTCAATTTTGAGCTTAGATTTATCGTTAGAGTGATTTAGACGCAGCCATACTTCATTTTATTTATTGTTTACCTTTTTCACAATAACGTTAAATCACAAGAACGCCGCTCTTAGACACTTACATTCACGCGGGTGTTTTATTGTCTGGCAAACAATAATGATTAATCATGAAAGTGAAAGATCCGTATTACACAATGTTGCTGGAATCCTGAGAGGCGTGACAGACGAGGCAAGAATGAAAAAAAGAGAGATGATAATTGTGAATTGGAGCAGCCACAACACCGTCTGGAAGAATCACGATAACGCCTGGAAGAGCAGCAATAAGGCATGGAATATACACGATAACGCCTGGACGAGCAACCATAACGCATGGAATCTACACGATAACGCTTGGAAGAGCAACAAGAACGCATGGAATCTACACGATAACGTCTGGAAGAGCAACAAGAACGCATGGAATCTACATGATAACGCCTGGAAGAGCAACAATAACGCATGGAATATACACGATAACGCCTGGAAGAGCAACCATAACGCGTGGAAGAGCAACAAGAACGCATGTAATCTACACGATAACGCCTGGAAGAGCAACAATAACGCATGGAATATACACGATAACGCCTGGAAGAGCAATAGTAACGCCTGGAAGAGTTACAAGAACGCATGGAAGGGGCAACAATAAGGCCTGGAAAGAGCCTCAATCACGACTTGAAAGAAACAATTATACTAAGGCCGGAAACGTTCCAATAACACCTGGAAATGCCGCCAATATTGTCTGGACGAGCGCCAATGATGTCTGGAAGAGTCCCAGTATAAGAACCACAATAACGCCTGCAAGAGCTAAAACAACGCTTCGTACAGCAACAATAACGTCTGGAAGAAACACAATAACGTCTGCATGAGCCACAATAACGCCCGGAGGAGCCACTATATAACATCTTGAACAACTACAGCAACGTCTGGAAGAGTCACAACAACGTCTGGAAGAGCCACAACAACGTCTGGAAGAGTCACAACAACGTCTGAAAGAGCCACAACAACGTCTGGAAGAGTCACAACAACGTCTGAAAGAGTCACAACAACGTCTGGAAGAGCCACAACAACGTCTGAAAGAGCCACAACAACGTCTGAAAGAGTCACAACAACGTCTGGAAGAGTCACAACAACGTCTGAAAGAGTTCAAACAACGTCTGGAAGAGCCACAACAACGTCTGGAAGAGTCACAACAACGTCTGAAAGAGCCATAATAACGTCTGGAATTGTCCGCCAATTGTTCAACCTGTCCTCTCGTTTAATGCAGCTAGACGTGAACGTTCTCGACACTAGCGAACAAATACAGGTGTAGCGTTAAGGGGCTTGTTAATGTGCAGGAATGTACATTCTCGCGGACTAATGAGTATCGACCTGTTTGGTTGGTCAGTACAGGTTAGTAGACGTACAGTGACTTACGAGAGAGAGAGAGAGAGAGAGAGAGAGAGAGAGAGAGAGAGAGAGAGACGTTAATAGGATGAGAATAATTTCCGTAGCGCCACCGGGACCAAATAATTTATATGCAAATATCTGAATAGTAAACAGGGAGCAGAAAATGAAATATAATCGATAATTATCATTAAAATAATCACCTTGCCAGAGGTCACAAAAAAGGATGACTGTAGACTCAAGGATCCAAGTGCGTAAGAATATTTTTTTACCACATGGCGTTCATTTCTGTATGTTGTAGACTACATGTTTTCCTCATGCTGTTGATTACAGCATGATGCTCACGTATTCAACCTTTGGTTAATTGGTGAGCTTTTAAAACCTATTAAAATGTAATGTAAAGCCATTATTAGACATTACCACATCTGTGTGACTATGTAGCCCTTGGAAGGGGAAGCTAAGGTAAGTTATTTATCAGGAGAAAGTACTAAGCCAGTATGACTATATAGCACTTGGAAGGGATATGAGGACAAACAGCTGGGCTATGAGGACAATCAGCTGGGATATGGGATATGAGGACAAACAGCTGGGATATGAGGACAAACAGCTGGGCTATGAGGCCAAACAGCTGGGATATGGGATATGAGGACAAACAGCTGGGATATGAGGACAAGGTGAAAGAACGGTTGCAAACCATTTAAACCAATAGGAGTCGATCCCCGGCCTCGCAAGAGCCAAGGTCATCGCTATTCCGACCAATCCAAGTGGTTAATTAAAATCGTTGACTTATGGCAATGTTGCCATAAAAGAAACAACTATGCATCATCCTGGCAGCTGAGAGTCGCAGCCTGTGTCGTTAAACTGGTGATTCGCTCCTATATTAAGAGACGGTCCGTAACGAGCAAGAGCTCGTTAAAGCTTCCACTGCCACATTCACCACACTGTAAGTTCCTATCATCAAATTTCCGAACTATATAGGGGCGCGTCCGAGGGCTTTCGTGTATTGGATGCTGCACAAATACTTCCCTCCCGGGGCGCCTCACTGAAGCACCCGTCCGGGCTCCATATAACATTGGTAGATTACCCTCCGGTTTGACCTTATGGGGAAACTTCTTACCTGTAGCCTACTAACGTAGTAGCCTACTAAAGCCTACTAAGTAGCCTGTAGCTACTCCTACTTGTAGCCTACTAACGTAGTAGCTACTAAGTAGCCTGTAGCTACTCCTACTTGTAGCCTACAA
>NC_091192.1:27802411-27824911 GCF_040958095.1 Procambarus clarkii
GTGAATTCAGGACCAAAATACGAGTTCAAAGCCCCCACCGAAGCGCTTCCTCGACGACCAACTCGGGACGGCCTCTTTGGTGTTGGGAGATCGACCCGTGTAGTCGAGCTCGCTGCGTCGAGCTGCGATCATCGACAGTTTGTAGTGTTGGCTTCTTCTGTCTCTTTCTTCTCCCCCTCACACAACATGGCTGTCATTGGGAGCAGTGACTATACAGTATACTTAGGTCATAAAAGTATTTGTGTGTACGTCTGATACCATACTACTTGTGTAAAGGAGGAAATGTAGATGTTTATCTCTCAGAATGTTTGGTAATATGTTTATTGTTTGTGATGTGTGTCTATGTATGTATTAATACGATGTACTGAACGGGGTGAGAATAGCTTGAGCTACCTCATCCCTTTGTGTGTATTTTACCTCAATAAACTTATTTCAATTTCAATTTCAATTTCAACCTCACCCAAGTGCGAGTATATGTAAGACGGATAAGCTGTTTAGTGTTAGTATAAGTAAAACTCTGTTTAGTGTTTTCAGGTTACAATTGTGTGTATAAACTAAAGTCTTTAACAATGTAATAAGTTATTACGAAACGCGTTCAAGCGTCGCGTCAGACTAGAAATAAAAATGAATTTTGGAGAATTGATTTTTGAATTACTATCGACAGTAATAAGAAACATAAGAAATATTGAGAAAATTCGTGTTAGAATAATTAATCTCACTTTTTCGGTCATATTTAACAACATGTGTTTACAAGAACGAGAAAGACTGCTACTAATTTATACTAATATATATATATATATATATATATATATATATATATATATATATATATATATATATATATATATATATATATAATATAATGTTTAAGTGAAATCCGCATTATAATGATAACATCTAGGAAAAAAACGCATTTAAAAGTAAAATATACAAGAAATAAAACGAGTCTCATCACGTTTTCTGAGATTAATGCAAAAAGTCAATCTTTGTTGACAATGTTGAGATGGATTGCAATTACAACCGGTAATTAACTTGAATAATTAACTCATCAACAAATCCCCAATTGATTTAGAATGCATTGGACAGCAGTAAATTTTCATGGAGATTATTTAATTATGTTTGACCAGTCGAGGAGCACTTTGATGGCATTGAAATAAAGGAAGAGACACATGTGAATGTAAGGACACATGTGAATGTAAGGACACATGTGAATGTAAGGACACATGTGAATGTAAGGACACATGTGAATGTAAGGACACATGTGAATGTAAGGACACATGTGAATGTAAGGACACATGTGAATGTAAGGACACATATGAATGTAAGGACACATGTGAATGTAAGGACACATGTGAATGTAAGGACACATATGAATGTAAGGACACATGTGAATGTAAGGACACATGTGAATGTAAGGACACATGTGAATGTAAGGACACATGTGAATGTAAGGACACATGTGAATGTAAGGACACATGTGAATGTAAGGACACATATGAAGGTAAGGACACATGTGAATGTAAGGACACATGTGAATGTAAGGACACATGTGAATGTAAGGACACATGTGAATGTAAGGACACATGTGAATGTAAGGACACATATGTAGGAAAGGACACATGTGAATGAAAGAACACATGAATGTAAGGACACATATGAATATAAGAAAACATGAACGTAGGGACACATATGAACACATTGACACAAGCAATGGCAGGGTCATTCTTTACCCATGTAAAGAATGACCCGTATATAAAGACTGACCCATATAAAGCCGCCCCATATAAGAAATAAAGTGTACTCTTGCATAGCGTCCAGCGGTCTCACTCGTACGAACGAGGGCAAGAACACAAAGAGAAGAGGGAAATCTCGCTGGTGATAATGAGAAAGAGACAAAGGGGAAGGGAATGGAGCGATCAGACAAAAAAACAGAATGATGATAATATGTGTGGCAGGGAACAGAACATAAAACATTCTTGGGGGGAAGGTCAGAATGCTATTATAAATTGAGAATTTATGATAAATTTAGATTATTCAGCATTCTATAATAATAATAATAAGGTTTAGATTCTTCTGTCTGATCTCCAAAAAGTCATTGAATCATTTATTTACTATTAGGTTGAATAGAAGTGATAAAAATTGTAAAATATTTATGAACACAAACTCGATAACTTCATAATGAGGGGAAAGAAATTTATTAATTTATAAAGCAATAAATTCTGAACAATAAATCCCTTTATTATCAGTCGAGTCACTCCTTTTCCTCCTTTTTCTTCCCTCTCTTCCTTTACTATATTAACAGTCCTGAGAATACATTACATTCTTTGTAACTCCTGACAGTTTCGTTTCTGTGATTGCAATTACCTCTGGGCTTCCTTCATGGGATTTTTCCCCAAGTTCTCTTGCTTTGTTTAATATCCCATCGATATTTGTGTGCATTACTTTGAAGCTCACTTTGTTTTGTCTATTCTTACTTTTAGTGCTTGACGTTGGTTCCTCTCCTGTAGGACTTTGTTATGAGTGCAGAGCAGTCATTGTGTGTACTTGTGTATGTGTGTGTGTGTGTGTGTGTGTGTGTGTGTGTGTGTGTGTGTGTGTGTGTGTGTGTGTGTGTGTGTGTGTGTGTGTGTGTGTGTGTGTGTGTGTGTGTGTGTGTGTGTGTGCGGGCGAGTGTGAATGTGTGTGTGTGTGTGTATGTTCACCTAGTTGGATTCACCTAGTTGTGCTTGCGGGGGTTGAGCTCTGCTCTTTCGGCCTCTCAACTGTCAATCAATCAACTGTTACTAACTACTAACTAACTAATTTTTTTCACACACACACACACACACACACACACACACACACACACACACACACACACACACACACACACACACACACACACACACACACACACACACACACACGCTGTTATGGGCTTGAAGCAGCCCGTAACAGCTGTTTAACTCCCAGGTACCTATTTACTGCTAGGTAACAGGTGCATCAGGGTGAAAGAAACTCTGCTCATTTGTCTTTGCCTAGTCCGGGAATCGAACCCGGGCCACAGAATTTCGAGTCCCGCGCGCTGTCTACTCAGCTACTCAGACTCCCTGTGTGTGTGTGTATATGTGTATGTGTAAAAAAAACGGGGGAAAACCTTCTCGTTTGGTCATCTTATCCAATTTCTCAAGACAGGTTTTGTAGCTCAAAGTCGTTTCACTTTTCATTGCTTATAATAGCATCATTGATAGAAATGCCTTGCCTTATCTGCCCATCCTATGTATTCTTTATCTCCCTCCTTTTCTACCTTAAACTTCCGTCTTCCTAGTCCTCACTTCCTACTGTTGTGTCGAATGTACTAACTAAATACGCTCTGTAATTATATATCTCACAGTATTTCAATATGGTCACATAATATCATCACCAGAGATAGTATTCATACGCACCAATATCACCATTACATGCCCCAGCCTCATACACAGAGGCCACCACTATGGCAGGAACATATATACAAAATGGTTCTCACTATATTCACCAGCCTACAATTCTTATGAGAGTCACAACTCACCATCCCCACCAGCCACCGCTGATGACGATGTACTCAAATCCTAATATCATTATCTCTAAATCTCTAATCTCCGGAGACCTACCTTAGCTCTCTCTCATATCACCAGCCAATGTTAGTCACTCATACTCACACGGCACCAACTCACCCATACTCGTCGAGGCCACTCGGTGGGTGTGAGATGAGTCGACGTGACCAGTTGCAGGACATGTCGAACCAACGGCCAGCTATATATACACCCAGCTGAGTCCACACCAGATCCTGATTTCCCTGCATCGAGGGCCGGTCCAGAATGAGAGCTGCCAAATGTGTCGTTGTTGTTTTAGCGTCAGCTACTCAGAAGAAAAGTTCCAAGTAGCTCGGGCTATGGCGAACCCCATAGTGGATGATTATTCAGCCTCCTCAGGCGACTGCCGGCCGACATGTGTGTCCCTGCACTTACAACCAATGAGGCCTGGCGATGATCGTCTCAAATTGCACTTCTGGTCACCTCTCCGACTCGCCGCCCGAAGGGTTGTGTGTCACCCACTATTAACTTAGACAACCTTAGGCATACATAGTGTCATGTGAACCCCCCCCCCCCCCCACACACACACACGAATTCGAATCTAATTTGCCAGTCATAAACTACTCCATACTCCCAAAACCTATCGCTGACACTATATTGAGACAGATCCTAACAAAATTTTGCATACGAATCTGGGTACAACAGCCTGTTGGACCAAGCTCTCACAAGTCAAGCCTGGCCTCGGGCCGGGCTTGGGAAGTAGAAGGACTCCCAGAACCCCATCCAGGTACAATCCAGGTACAACACTCCCTCCCATGTCCTCTCACTCTTCCTACTCCTCCCTCTATTTGTGTCTCAACCGCTCTCCATCCCTATCCTTCTATATGTGTGTTATCCTATTGTTTTAACTCCTCCACTTCCTCTCTCCCTTCCCTCACCCCTCCTTCCTCCTTTTATCTCCCTCCCTCCCTCCCTCCTGACGGGGCTGATGGGTCCTGAAAGACCAGTGTGAGGGACATGCATGTTCTGCCACTCGACGTCTTAAGAAAATAAAAAGTAAAAAATAAGATTTCGAGTTTTAAGCTTATTAATACATGAAAATCTTGGGTTGATTTTTGCTTTATAGTAAAGTTCGCCATTGTGACTTACCATCTTGCTTGAAAGGATATATATATATATATATGTCGTACCTAATAGCCAGAACGCACTTCTCAACCTACTATGCAAGGCCCGATTTGCTTAATAAGCCAAGTTTTCATGAATTAATTGTTTTTCGACTACCTAACCTACCTAACCTAACCTAACCTAACTTTTTCGGCTACCTAACCAAACCTAACCTTTAAAGATAGGTTAGGTTAGGTTAGGTAGGGTTGGTTAGGTTCGGTCATATATCTAGGTTAATTTTAACTCCAATAAAAAAAAAATGACCTCATACATAATGAAATGGGTAGCTTTATCATTTCATAAGAAAAAAATTAGAAAAAATATATTAATTCAGGAAAACTTGGCTTATTGGGCAAATCGGGCCTTGAATAGTAGGCCAAAAAGTGAGTTCTGGCTACTAGGTACGATATATATATATATATATATATATATATATATATATATATATATATATATATATATATATGTCGTACCTAGTAGCCAGAACTCACTTTTTGGCCTACTATTCAAGGCCCGATTTGCCTAATAAGCCAAGTTTTCATGAATTAATTGTTTTTCGACTACCTAACCTACCTAACCTAACCTAACCTAACTTTTTCGGCTACCTAACCAAACCTAACCTATAAAGATAGGTTAGGTTAGGTTAGGTAGGGTTGGTTAGGTTCGGTCATATATCTACGTTAATTTTAACTCCAATAAAAAAAAATTGACCTCATACATAATGAAATGGGTAGCTTTATCATTTCATAAGAACAAAATTAGAAAAAATATATTAATTCAGGAAGACTTGGCTTATTAGGCAAATCGGGCCTTGAATAGTAGGCCAAAAAGTGAGTTCTGGCTACTAGGTACGACATATATATATATATATATATATATATATATATATATATATATATATATATATATATATATATATATATATATATGTCGTACCTAGTAGCCAGAACGCACTTCTCAGCCTACTATGCAAGGCACAATTTGCCTAATAATCCAAGTTTTCATGAATTAATGTTTTTTCAACTACCTAACCTACCTAACCTAACCTAACCTACCTTTTTTCGGCTACCTAACCTAACCTAACCTATAAAGATAGGTTCGGTTAGGTTAGGTTAGGTAGGGTTGGTTAGGTTCGGTCATATATCTACGTTAATTTTAACTTCAATAAAAAAAATTGACTTCATACATAATGAAATGGGTAGCTTTATCATTTCATAAGAAAAATATTTGAGAAAATATATTAATTCAGGAAAACTTGGCTTATTAGACAAATCGGGCCTTGCATAGTAGGCTGAGAAGTGCGTTCTGGCTACTAGGTACGACATATATATATATATATATATATATATATATATATATATATATATATATTAGTATATTTTGGTAGCAGTCTTTCCTGTAGACATATATTATTAAATATGACCGAAAAAGTAAGATTAATAATTCTAACACGAATTTTCTCAATCTTTCGTACATTACGCTTCACTGTTGGAGGTAAATCAAAAATCACTTCTCCAAAATTCATTTTTATTTCTAGTCTGACGCGACACGGGCGCGTTTCGTAAAACTTATTACATTTTCAAAGACTTCACAAATACACAACTGATTAGAACGTATCTCTGATTTTATATCTACATTTGAGTGAGGTGGGAAGGGTGATGTGGCATTAACACAAGACAGAACAGGAGGGGATATTAATAGGGTATTAAAAGTATCAACACAAGACAGAACAGAAACAATGGGTATTGAATAGAAGTGTTTGTAGAAAGCCTATTGGTCCATATTTCTTGATGCTTCTATATTGGAGCGGAGTCTTGAGGTGGGTAGAATATAGTTGTGCAATAATTGGCTGTTGATTGCTGGTGTTGACTTCTTGATGTGTAGTGCCTCGCAAACGTCAAGCCGCCTGCTATCGCTGTATCTATCGATGATTTCTGTGTTGTTTACTAGGATTTCTCTGGCGATGGTTTGGTTATGGGAAGAGATTATATGTTCCTTAATGGAGCCCTGTTGCTTATGCATCGTTAAACGCCTAGAAAGAGATGTTGTTGTCTTGCCTATATACTGGGTTTTTTGGAGCTTACAGTCCTTACTGGGGACTGTAAGCTCCAAAAAACCCAGTATATAGGCAAGACAACAACATCTCTTTCTAGGCGTTTAACGATGCATAAGCAACAGGGCTCCATTAAGGAACATATAATCTCTTCCCATAACCAAACCATCGCCAGAGAAATCCTAGTAAACAACACAGAAATCATCGATAGATACAGCGATAGCAGGCGGCTTGACGTTTGCGAGGCACTACACATCAAGAAGTCAACACCAGCAATCAACAGCCAATTATTGCACAACTATATTCTACCCACCTCAAGACTCCGCTCCAATATAGAAGCATCAAGAAATATGGACCAATAGGCTTTCTACAAACACTTCTATTCAATACCCATTGTTTCTGTTCTGTCTTGTGTTGATACTTTTAATACCCTATTAATATCCCCTCCTGTTCTGTCTTGTGTTAATGCCACATCACCCTTCCCACCTCACTCAAATGTAGATATAAAATCAGAGATACGTTCTAATCAGTTGTGTATTTGTGAAGTCTTTGAAAATGTAATAAGTTTTACGAAACGCGCCCGTGTCGCGTCAGACTAGAAATAAAAATGAATTTTGGAGAAGTGATTTTTGATTTACCTCCAACAGTGAAGCGTAATGTACGAAAGATTGAGAAAATTCGTGTTAGAAATATTAATCTTACTTTTTCGGTCATATTTAATAACATATATATATATATATATATGTGTGTATATCACGAAAATAAACACGTGATTAAGAATGTGACAATGTCAGACCACGGAGGAGGAATGTGACCTTCTGAAGATGTATTTAATATACGAAAGTACTTAAGGAAATTTCCTGTTTCAATTTTCCTCCGTGGTCTGACATTGTCATATATATATATATATATATATATATATATATATATATATATATATATATATATATATATATATATATATATATATATATATATGTCGTACCTAGTAGCCAGAACGCACTTCTCAGCCTACTATGCAAGGCCAAATTTGCCTAATAAGCCAAGTTTTCCTGAATTAATATATTTTCTCGAATTTTTTTCTTATGAAATGATAAAGCTACCCATTTCATTATGTATGAGGTCAATTTTTTTTTATTGGAGTTAAAATTAACGTAGGTATATGACCGAACCTAACCAACCCTACCTAACCTAACCTAACCTATCTTTATAGGTTAGGTTAGGTTAGGTAGCCGAAAAAGTTAGGTTAGGTTAGGTTAGGTAGGTTAGGTAGTCGAAAAACAATTAATTCATGAAAACTTGGCTTATTAGGCAAATTTGGCCTTGCATAGTAGGCTGAGAAGTGCGTTCTGGCTACTAGGTACGACATATATATATATATATATATATATATATATATATATATATATATATATATATATATATATATATATATATGTCGTACCTAATAGCCAGAACGCACTTCTCAGCCTACTATTCAAGGCCCGATTTGCCTAATAAGCCAAGTTTTCATGAATTAATGTTTTTTCGTCTACCTAACCTACCTAATCTAACCTAACCTAGCTTTTTTTGGCTACCTAACCTAACCTTACCTATAAATATAGGTTAGGTTAGGTTAGGTAGGGTTGGTTAGGTTCGGTCATATATCTACGTTAATTTTAACTCCAATAAAAAAAAATGACCTCATACATAGAGAAAAGGGTTGCTTTATCATTTCATAAGAAAAAAATTATAGTAAATATATTAATTCAGGAAAACTTGGCTTATTAGGCAAATCGGGCCTTGAATAGTAGGCTGAGAAGTGAGTTCTGGCTACTAGGTACGACATATATATATATATATATATATATATATATATATATATATATATATATATATATATATATATATGTGTCGTACCTAGTAGCCAGAACTCACTTCTCAGCCTACTATTCAAGGCCCGATTTGCCTAATAAGCCAAGTTTTCCTGAATTAATATATTTACTATAATTTTTTTCTTATGAAATGATAAAGCTACACTTTTCACTATGTATGAGGTCAATTTTTTTTTATTGAAGTTAAAATTAACGTAGATATATGACCGAACCTAACCAACCCTACCTAACCTAACCTATATATATAGGTAAGGTTAGGTTAGGTAGCCAAAAAAAGCTCGGTTAGGTTAGGTTAGGTAGGTTAGGTAGACGAAAAAACATTAATTCATGAAAACTTGGCTTATTAGGCAAATCGGGCCTTGCATAGTAGGCTGAGAAGTGAGTTCTGGCTACTAGGTACGACATATATATATATATATATATATATATATATATATATATATATATATATATATATATATATATATATATATATATATATATATATATATATATATATGTCGTACCTAGTAGCCAGAACGCACTTCTCAGCCTACTATGCAAGGCCCGATTTGCCTAATAAGCCGAGTTTTCATGAATTAATTGTTTTTCATCAACCTAACCTACCTAACCTAACCTAACCTAACTTTTTTGGCTACCTAACCTAACCTAACCTATAAAGATAGGTTAGGTTAGGTTAGGTAGGGTTGGTTAGGCTCGGTCATATATCTACGTTAATTTTAACTCCAATAAAAAAAAATGACCTCATACATAATGAAATGGGTAGCTTTATCATTTCATAAGAAAAAAATTAGAGAAAATATATTAATTCAGGAAAATTTGGCTAATTAGGCAAATCGGGCCGAGCATAGTAGGCCAAAAAGTGCGTTCTGGCTAATAGGTACGACATATATATATATATATATATATATATATATATATATATATATATATATATATATATATATATATATATATATGTCGTACCTAATAGCCAGAACGCACTTCTCAGCCTACTATTCAAGGCCCGATTTGCCTAATAAGCCAAGTTTTCATGAATTAATGTTTTTTCGTCTACCTAACCTACCTAACCTAACCTAACCTAGCTTTTTTTGGCTACCTAACCTAACCTTACCTATATATATAGGTTAGGTTAGGTTAGGTAGGGTTGGTTAGGTTCGGTCATATATCTACGTTAATTTTAACTCCAATAAAAAAAAATTGACCTCATACATAGAGAAAAGGGTTGCTTTATCATTTCATAAGAAAAAAATTATAGTAAATATATTAATTCAGGAAAACTTGGCTTATTAGGCAAATCGGGCCTTGAATAGTAGGCTGAGAAGTGAGTTCTGGCTACTAGGTACGACATATATATATATATATATATATATATATATATATATATATATATATATATATATATATATATATATATATGTCGTACCTAGTAGCCAGAACGCACTTCTCAGCCTACTATGCAAGGCCTGATTTGCCTAATAAGCCAAGTTTTCACGAATTAATGTTTTTTCGACTACCTATCCTACCTAACCTAACCTAACCTAACTTTTTCTGCTACCTAACCGAACCTAACCTATAAAGATAGGTTAGGTTAGGTTAGGTAGGGTTGGTTAGGTTTGGTCATATATTTACGTTAATTTTAACTCCAATAAAAAAAAATTTACCTCATACATAATGAAATGGGTAGCTTTATCATTTCATAAGAAAAAAATTAGAGAAAATATATTAATTCAAGAAAACTTGGCTTATTAGGCAAATCAGGCCTTGCATAGTAGGCTGAAAAGTGCATTCTGGCTACTAGGTACGACATATATATATATATATATATATAATATATAATTATATAATCGTTGGTTCAAAATCGCATATCTCCGAAAGTTCTTCACCGATTGCTTTGATATTTTCATTCGCACCAGAGCGGGGTTTTATATACATATTATATTGTTGTAACGTCTGTGACGGAAAAAACATGCTTGTTTTGATAAACAGCGCCATCTGTTGGACGTAAGAGCGACGCACGCTGTTATCTCCCAAAGTTCTTCACTGATTGCTTTGAAATTCTGACACAACGTTTCATTGGAATATGCGCGTTTTTATATGCCTACTATATAGATGCTACACCTCTGAGAGTTAAAAACATAATTTAAAGAAAAAACAACGCCATCTGTTGAACGTAATAGCAAGACACACACGTTATATTAAATATGTTATGATTTCCCCTTCAATGCTTCTGATTAATAAATGGGATTTTCATAGAATTCGATTTATATTAATTTTTATTTAATTATTTTGTGTGACATTGTGTTGGAATTGAGCTCTGTTGTTTACCACACCGTTCATTTTGTAAGTATAAATATAGATGCCACACTTGTAAACTGTAAAAACATTCTTCTTTTTTTAAGAAACAGCGCCATCTGTTGCACGTAAGACCCATACACACTATAATAAATGTGTTACGATTCCATTTAAATCTTTCCGATTGCACTGACAAATTAAATTTTCATATATTTAGATTTATTTTCATTTTGATTTAGTTATTTTGTGTGATATTGCGTTGGAGTTTAGCTGTATTGTTTACCATTCCGTTCATTTCGTGAGTATAAGTACAGATGCCACACCCGTGACAGTAAAAACATGCATTATTGAAAAACAGCGCCATCTGTTGCACGTAAGAACAATTCACGCTTTACTAAATATGTTACGATTAGATTTCAATGTTTCCAATTTCATTGATGAATTGAATTTTCATAGAATTTTAATTATTTTCATTTTGATTTAATGTTTTTGTGACACTTCGTTGGAATTTAGCTTTGTTGTTTACTATACCGTTCATTTCATGAGTATAGTTTATTTTTTTATTTCTTCATTGTTTTTCATTTCGATTTTTTATTGTTTTTCTTATATTTCAGTGAAGGGAACATCAGTTTATTTGGGAATGCATCAGGCGAAGGAGTGGGGAATGGTGGGGAGGACGAGAGGACAGGGGAGTGGAGGATGGTGGGGACGAGGGAACAGGAGAGAGGAGAATGATAGGCAGGCCAGGGAGTGGGAGATGGAGGAGGGTACGAGGGGACTGTGGAGTGGGGAATGGTTAGAAGGACGAGGGGACGGTGGAGTGGGGAATGGTTAGAAGGATGAGGGGACGGTGGAGTGGGGTACGGTAGGGAGGACACAGGGATGGAAGAGGGAGGAAGTAGTGGGGAGGACGAGGGGACCGGGGAGGGATGATGGTGGGAAGGACTAGGAAACCAGGAGAAGTCTGCTGCGGCTCAGCAACGCACATGCGTTGCTGAGCCTGGGGAGGGGACACGCATCTGGTGATGAGGTAAAGTGCATCATGAGCATCGATGTCTTCAATCCTCTCATTCATCCTCCTCACGTCAGAGATTTTCTTACCAAGGACCTCGTCGATGGCATTCCCTCCAAGAGGAGCTCCTAGAGCTTCCATATATATATATATATATATATATATATATATATATATATATATATATATATATATATATATATATATATATATATATATATATATATATTTATATATATATTTATATAATAAATGTAATGGGGTCTCGGGACATAGCAACGGAAAGGAGAGCCTTAATACCCAAGCGAACACTGACAAACGGATCATTAACATCCAAGCGAACGCGGCACATATCAACATAGCGTAATTCTGATTCGCTGAGCTGATTAAAAACGCCTTTTCAAGCCATTTGGCTGATCACCACAGTAGAGCCGGCCCAGAGGAAATCACCAGCTGAACAATTAATATAATTAAGAGCAGCGGCAAGAGAGACTAATATCCAATTCTATTTACCGGGTTTGGCATTATGTTAAATATATCAGAGAGTAGGACGAAGCCTTACAAGGAACTGGACTCCATTAGGGAGGGATATTTTGAGCTATGGCAAAAAGTTTAATAAATATGGTTAAAATAACATTAAACATTTGTTAATCTCTTCACCTGTAATTTAACAGTATGTGTTATTAACCTGTGTTAATAGGAATGGAAGAGGAAATTAGGTGAAAATCGTGGGTGCTCATATTTATCCCGTTCTAAACCTGTTAATTGAGTTCAATTCCCCTCTAAACACATTCCAGACCCAAAGATCTTCGCTGGGTCTCCTGCTGCTTGCAATATATTAACGAAATCCTCCTCCTCCTCTGCTACCAAAAGAATGTGTCTAAATCTCTCTTAGTAATGCCTTCAGGTCAACTTGAAATACAGAGGGAACGTTTGTAAGGGAATGTTTTTGTGAGGGAACACGTTTTGTGTGAGGGAACACGTTTTGTGTGAGGGAACACGTTTTGTGTGAGGGAACACGTTTTGTGTGAGGGAACACGTTTTGTGTGAGGGAACACGTTTGTGTGAGGGAACACGTTTGTGTGAGGGAACACGTTTGTGTGAGGGAACACGTTTTGTGTGAGGGAACACGTTTGTGTGAGGGAACACGTTTTGTGTGAGGGAACACGTTTTGTGTGAGGGAACACGTTTGTGTGAGGGAACACGTTTGTGTGAGGGAACACGTTTGTGTGAGGGAACACGTTTTGTGTGAGGGAACACGTTTGTGTGAGGGAACACGTTTGTGTGAGGGAACACGTTTGTGTGAGGGAACACGTTTGTGTGAGGGAAACGTTTGCAGTCAGGGGGATCTTCTGGTGAATATGCAAACCTTGTAGATTGATTCAGTTTATATGTATAACAGTGATATTTATCACATGTTTTATACGTTTTTTAAAACAATGAATAAGATGTTTGTTTATTTTTTCTCTTCCTCGATTTACCACTCTCACACCAGTATACTTTGATAAGTATTATACCAATATTATCCTTCCTAATTTCGATTTGATTATTTACCGTGTTATTTTTGCCTTGATTACTTTCCCTATTGTTTTGCCATAAATATTTTCCTTAACAAATTTTGCTTTGAATTTTGCACTTACAAAATTTATAAGTTATACAAAATTTTGTACTTTGATTTTTTTTTTTAATATTTTCCTTGGTATAGTTTGTTTTGAATGTTTCTCTTTAAATTTTTGTGCTGAAAATTATCCTTTCTATTTTCGCTTTAAAAATTGTGCTTAATATTTTAACATTTTCCTTGCTAGTTTTGCCAAGAACCTATGTAGAGTTCCATTATTCTTTCCCTGTTAACCATACCTCATTCTTACCTAGTAGACTCTGAATTTTGTTAAATCATATGTATGTTGTGCAGCCAAGAATAGCGTCTTCCATAGTATGCTTTAATGAGAAACATTTTTTTACGATGCAGAAGCGAGAAAGGTCCTGATAGTGCAAATTAATCTTTATAGGATTTAATAACGAGGTGTGTCGCTAGGAATAACTATATTCCATAAGATATTGTAGCGAAATGTGTCGCTAGGATTCCTTAAGATTTTGTAGCGAGGTGTGTGTCCCCTGTTAAGAAATATTCCCAAGAAGGATGTAACGAGTGGTTTCGTTAGCGAGACAGATCCTTCTCACTCTTCCTCATCCCATTATGATCTAATTTGCATCCAGACCCAATCGGTTGCCGCGATACCAGACAGTGAAATTTTTTTGACTGTCTCGTTAATGGTATTGAATTTATCCCAATTTTTTTTTATCAGAATCTATTATAAAACCTCGTCTAAATAACTCTGCTGTTTATATGATTTGAAAAAAAATATGTCTTTCTCTGTATGCTGTATTTTAGTGTTAATATTTTGTCGATATGCAATATGTATAGTTTCTATCGAGAATGTGTTAGGTTTTTTATGAATTTTATCTATATACATTTTCTCTATATAAATTTTCAAACTGAAGGTCTTTTCTAAGTTTAGTATGCAATGTGGTGTTGAATATTGAGCAGATATAAAAAGCCTCACAAACCATGTATTCAGAAGTGATTCTCGATTACCCGAGTATCTATATGACCGAGCTTGAGTACATATTAAGTAAATCAATATGCAGTTAATATGTACTCAATATATCAATATGTATAATATCAATAAGTAATATGAGTACATCAAATTAGCATTGATTCAGAATCCACGGGATTTCAAACGGCATCCGAATAGATTAATAGAATTAAGGCGACATCCGGCCCCCTTTGACGTCAACCGGGTGACATCTGGTGAGGTCAGATAGTCAACACACGGGATACTCTAGAGGTAACTTGGAGCTTGCGTTGGCAGCCTGCACAAAGGCTCTGCCAGTTCAGGCCCCTCTACTGAAGGACTTTCCAGGTCTGGGTAGGTGAGCAGCCTATCAGATACCGGTGGTGAAGGCACTCCGTGGCACTATGGGTGGTGCCACGGAGTGACAGGGTGTTGTGGCACTCTGGCCTTGAGTCCCCCCCCCCTCTCTCTCTCTCTCTCTCTCTCTCTCTCTCTCTCTCTCTCTCTCTCTCTCTCTCTCTCTCTCTCTCTCTCTCTCTCTCTCTCTCTCTCTCTCTCTCTCTCTCTCTATGTTACTTTCCCCTCCCAAGTGCAATATAGTCATACTTACTTAGGATTTTCTCTCCATAAATACTGTTCCTAAAACAGTATTGACCCATAGCTGTCAATGTATAAAGTGCATTTATTGGTATTTTTTTTAAATGAAAGTGTAAAAGAAAAAATGAAGAATTGGAAGGACCTCTATTGTCACAATTCCAGGTTTTGGTTTCTGGCGTGTATGGCTCTATTGTGCTCGTGTGGCACTGGGCGGTTATCACCGGTGCCAACTACGGCTTTGATGTGAGGTGTGCCATCACCGGTGCTGCAGACGACGCTTGTGATCTCGCAGCCTGGTGTGGGTGGTTGGTGGTGGGTTGAGTGGTGGTGGATGTGGTGGTGTTGGATGTGGTGGTGTTGGATGTGGTGGTGGTGGATGTGGTGGTGTTGGGTGTGGTGGTGGTGGATGTGGTGGTGGGTATGGTATTGGCTGTTACCTAACAGTACTTATCAAATGTTGTCTTCCGGGGCGTGAGACCTAACTCCTTATATGTTCCCCCCAGGTTGTACCTGTTGCGGTGCAATTTAATATTTGTCGAATCTGGCCTTAAAGTTGAGGATGGAGGTGGCTTCCACAACTTCTTCCAGTTCAGTTTACTTGTTAACTACCCGGACTGGGTGTGAGTGCCGGTTCTTCTAATTTGGTGCTTCATCTTCCACCAGTGTCCTCTTGTTCTGCTTTCTCTCAATTTTGAAGAGATTAGCCTTGTCCTTAAATCTATTCGTTTAGTATCTTGTATGTTGTGATCATATTCCCTCTGTTCCTTCTCTCCTTTAGGCTTGTGAGATTTAGTTCCATTGGCCTGTTTTCGTAGCTTAACACTCTTAGCTCTGGGACCAATCTTGTTGCAAACCTTTGTGCGCTTCAAGATGCGGATTCCATCTCAATGATACATATTCTAGTTTTGGTCTAACAAATGTTGTGTAGATTGCCTTGAAGGTGTTCTGAATTAGGTTTCTAAATGACGTTCTTATATTTGTCAGCGTCCCATATGCCGCTGATGATATTATGTTATGTGAGCTTCCGGTGATAGTGTTGGTGGGTGTCGGATGTGTTGCTTCCACAACTTCGAGAATAAATATATACATACTTCTCTCTTTCTGATTCCTGTTGTTGCCTTCCTCTTATGGTGTAGATGCGCTTTGGTCTCCTCTTTTCCTTTCCCATCTTCATTACCTTACACTTGTTGGGATTGAATTCCAGCAACCATTTGTTTGACCAGACAAACAATTTGTTGTCAGAAAGTTCTCTCCAAATTGATTAGGAGCGTGCTTCTTCAATAACGAATTGTAAAATCATTTTCAATAGGAACACTATTGATTCTACTTTAATAAAGATTACAAAATCATGTAATTTGAACCTTAGCAGTGGTATATATAATTTAGATCTGTTTTTGATTGATCAGTTAAAGGACGATTTAAGTGTGATCATTGATACCAATTTATCTCACTAATATCTTATTAATATCCCATTATCTCATAAAAAAACATTGTACCTCACCTCACCTCTTTCCTGCCGATATATCCACATCCCTGAACTGTAAATCCTGGGCGACACCGCTCCTGTGCCAGGTAAGTCCACTATGGGCTCACCATAACCCGTGCTATTTGCCCCGCTCCTGTGTCAGGTAAGTTACGGGCTCACTATAGCCCGTGCTACTTGGAACCGGTAACCGAGTAGCTGAATTTATAACAATAACAACTATAAATCTTTACGGGCTATTCACGCCCGTGCCACCTCTTGGGTGGTTTAATCTTCCTCAATCAATCTGTAAATCCACACCTTGAAGAAGGAAATTCGACCAGACTACAAACTTCGGGGAAATGGGATAAGGCGACCAATCCTCTTGTAACACCCGGACATCTCCCCCCTAGACCGGCCGACTGTGGCCAGCCCTGTTGACTCCTGTGGCACTCAGCTGTAAGCAACGTGGGTGCCCCATCAATCCACCTGTCTGACTAGTGGATTGGATTGGTGCCACGGACCCCATCCCCTAGCCCGTGCTACTTGGAACTTTTGTTCCAGTGGCTAAATCTACAACAACAACAACAACTGTAAATCCATGCTTTTGAAGATGTATTATTAAATACAAAAGTACTTAAGGAAATTCTTGTCTTAATCCTTCCTTCGTGATCTGACACTGTCACATTGTTCATTCTTTACCCTTGAAGGACTCGATCCCGGGTAGCTAGAGCTCCATGCCCCTTGGCGAGTCCATTACTGTTACCACTAGGCCACACTGACCGTACAAAAGAATTTGAAGTCGTCTGACCCTTAACCCAATTCCCAACAGCTCCCGGTGACCATTTTGGGCACAGATATTTCATCAAATCCCTTCATCATGCTGGACCCACGTGAGTATCATTCGTGCGTCAAGCTTGACTACAGTCCCCCAAGATAACATGCATCAAAAAATAGTTTTCTGGTGCATATTTCACAATTCCCTTGTGTCGTAAGAGCCATCTTACGCTCTCCACAACATTGAAGCAGTGAGCAACGATGTCGTAAGATGGTAAACACGCTTTCTCCTACATCTAATGTTGTTGTTGTTTAAGATTCAGCTACTGTAGACAAAAAGTTTCAAGTAGCACGGGCTATGGCGAGCCCGTAGTGGACTTACCTGGCACAGGAGCGGGGTTGTAACTGTGCCTCCCCCCATCGATTGATTGATGAAGATTAAGCCACCCAAAAGGTGGCACGGGCATGAATAGCCCATAAGTGGTGGCCCTTTTGAGCCATTGCCAGTATCAAGAGCTGATACTGGAGATCTGTGAAGGTGCGACTGCACCCTGCGTGACGGGAGATGTCTCCCGTGTCCCCCGCATCTGAGACTCGATCCCCCTATATCCCGTCTTACCCCCGGCAGGTACTCGCTGGTGCGGGAGTCTGGAGACAGGTGGCACCGCTGGCAACTGGTGATCCGTCGCACGAGGGTGGAGGACCGCGGCCAGTACCGGTGTCAAGTAGCAACTCAACCTCCCTTGGTCCTGGTCGTCACCCTCAACGTCACAGGTAAGTGGTTGAGGCGTAGGAGGTCGTCACTCTAGAGGTGATTGGCAGGTAGGTGTGGTCGTCAAGATGTGGTCAAGAGTGTTGACGGCGTCACACCCACGGTAACCACAGCGCCTGGCGTCACACCCACGGTAACCACAGCGCCTGGCGTCACACCCACGGTAACCACAGCGCCTGGCGTCACACCCACGGTAACCACAGCGCCGGGCGTCACACCCACGGTAACCACAGCGCCGGGCGTCACACCCACGGTAACCACAGCGCCTGGCGTCACACCCACGGTAACCACAGCGCCGGGCGTCACACCCATGGTAACTACAGCACCGGGCGTCACACCCACAGTAATCACAGCACCGGGCGTCACACCCACAGTAACCACAGCGCCTGGCGTCGCACCCACAGTAACCACAGCGCCGGGCGTCACACCCACAGTAACCACAGCGCCTGGCGTCACACCCACAGTAACCACAGCGCCTCTTGTCACCCCCACGTTTCAATAATCCGTAATTATTTCCTGAGATGAGCACCAATATCTGGTCCGGATCCTTCTGATCTCACCAACTCATCCGAACAAATCTTTGAAACATAAAATTCGCATTTAATTATTCTCGCAGAAGTCAACTTTTCTCAGTTTGCAAAATAAAACAAAAATTAATACACACTGACAAATTTCACCAAAAATTTCACTGTAATATGTGGAGCAGGCAAGTTCAAGTTCAAGTATGTTTATTGAGATAAGCAATAAATACATCTCAAAGGGATAGAGTAGCTTAGGCTATTTCTACCCCCCCCCCCCCTGGAGCAGGCAATTCGAGGCGGTGTTAGGTATAAAAGCCCCCACCTATTGGATCTGTAACTTAATAACGAGGGAATGGAGCAATTCGTTGGCGCAAGCGCTCCCGGGAAGGAATAAGTCGTTCCCCCTGTCAAGTGATGTTCTCCTGACGCCTGTAGGGGGCAGCACCATGCAGGGCTCCCCGTATGGGTTTCATGTCCCGGAGGTGTCCGCGATGCTCAATGAAACGATTTAAAACTTAACTTATCCTAACCTAACCTAACCTAACCTAACCTAACAACCTAACCTAACTTAACCTAACTTAACCTAACCTAACTTAACCTAACCTAACTTAACCTTACATAACCTAATTTAACTTAACCTAACCTAACCTAACCTAACCTATTCTCTCCTGATTTAACCTAACTTAACCTAACCTAACTTAACCTAATCTAACCAAACCTATATTAACGACCTATAAATTTCTTCGTTTTGCTTATAATATTCCGGGTCTCGTTGGTCCTGTTGGGCCGGGCACGTTGTTTTCCTTTCACGGTTTATAAAGGTCCTCCTTCCCTAACGATGCAACCCACAACAGTTGTACCAGTCCCTGGGAAATATATTTTATTGCTAGGTTAACAGACGCATCAGGTGAAAGCAAATGGGTCCAACCATTCTCTCCAGCCCGGAACTAAGGTTACTCGATTGTGGCACAGTGGTAAAGCCCTCGCCCGGCGCTTGACGAGAGCTTTGGCCTGGGTTGGAATCCTGGCCGGGGAGGATTGACTGGGCGTCTGTCTTTAACTGTAGCCTCTGTTCACCCAGCAGTGAATGGTTACCTGGTTGATAAACGATTTGGCGGGTCGTATTCCGGGGAAAAGTAGGTTTAAAGACTTGCCCAATGCTATGCGTGCTAGTGGCTGTACAAGAATGTAACAACTCTTGTATATATATATATATATATATATATATATATATATATATATATATATATATATATATATATATATATATATATATATATATATATATATATATATATATATATATATATATATATATATATATATATATATATGTTGTACCTAGTAGCCAGAACGCACTTCTCGGCCTAATATGCTAGGCCCGATTTGCCGATTATTTAGACCATAATTTATTGACTTAGTTGTGATAGTTTAGGTTAGGTTAAGATAGGTTAGGTTAGGTTAGGTAGGGTTGGTTAGGTTCGGTCATATATCTACGTTAGTTTTAACTCAAATTTAAACAAATTAACTAATACATAATGAAATGGGCAGATTTATCATTTCATAAGAAAAAATTTGGAAAAATATATAAATTCAGGAAAACTTGGCTTATTGTTTGCTTGGCTTGCATAGTAGACCAAGTACGACGTTCTGACCACTAGGTACAACATATATATATATATATATATATATATATATATATATATATATATATATATATATATATATATATATATATATATATGTATATATATATGTGTGTATATCACGAAAATAAACACGTGATTAAGAATGTGACAATGTCAGACCACGGAGGAAAAATGAAACAGGAAATTTCCTTAAGTACTTTCGTATATTAAATACATCTTCAGAAGATGTATTTAATATACGAAAGTACTTAAGGAAATTTCCTGTTTCATTTTTCCTCCGTGGTCTGACATTGTCATATATATATATATATATATATATATATATATATATATATATATATATATATATATATATATATATATATATATATATATATATATATATGTCGTACCTAGTAGCCAGAACACACTTCTCAGCCTACTATGCAAGGCCCGATTTGCATAATAAGCCAAGTTTTCTTGAATTAATTGTTTTTCGGCAACCTAACCTACCTAACCTAACCTAACCTAACTTTTTAGGCTACCTAACCTAATCTAACCAATAAAGATAGGTTAGGTTAGGTTAGGTAGGGTTGGTTAGGTTCGGTCATATATCTACGTTAATTTTAACTCCAATAAAAAAAAAAATTGACCTCATACATAATGAAATGGGTAGCTTTATCATTTCATAAGAAAAAAATTAGAGAAAATATATTAATTTAGGAAAACTTGGCTTATTAGGCAAATCGGGCCTTGCATAGTAGGCCGAGAAGTGCGTTCTGGCTACTAGGTACGACATATGTATATATATATATATATATATATATATATATATATATATATATATATATATATATATATATATATATATATATATATATATATGCAAACAAGCCTGAATGGTCCCCAGGACAATATGCAACTGAAAACTCACACCCCAGAAGTGACTCGAACCCATACTGCCAGGAGCAGTATGATTTGATAAAATGAGGTGATTTGATAAAATGCTATGCCAAAGATTACCATCCGAGTGCCAGCAGGGAAGTGGGTCAAATAGCCTCGGCTATCACTTCCTTATGTCTGGTCGTGATGGTCAAGCGGATTAAGGCGTCCCTGTACATACCAGTTGCGTTGCTCCTGGCAGTATGGGTTCGAGTCACTTCTGGGGTGTGAGTTTTCAGTTATATATATATATATATATATATATATATATATATATATATATATATATATATATATATATATATATATATATATATATATATATAATGAACTCAAGTGTTTTTTTATTTTAGTTAATTTATTATGCATCCCATACCCATCCTGTGGGCGGTAGTGGAAAGGGTTACAGAGGCACATAATGGGCTCAGGGACTGAACCCTAAAATTCATTTTGCTAAGCAAGTTACAATCTTGATGAGCTAGTTACAAAACTCGGTATAAGTCGTCACATCCTCAATGGGTTTGAGATCGACCACGAGTACAGTTTCTAAATTAAGCAACTGACATATGTGGAGAGCTAGTGTCACAATTGATACGTTTGTCCTGCACACCGCTCCCCATCCAGTGGGCAGCGGTGGATAGGTTACAATCACTTCAGTTACAACCTACAGTTAGCAAACTGAAGTATATTTGGCTAAAATTTCTGGTTAGCAGGTAATTTTGAATGAAATATTTACACATCGAATTCAAGTGAATTTGGCATATTATTGAGAAGAAATGTTATTAAAAAGTTGCAGGAATGATGCAAGGGAGGGAGTGATAATCGATAACTGTGAATGACAATTAAAATAAGCATTAATCACGAGAACGATGTTCTTGAATTCATTAAATGATGTCTTGAAATGTTTACGTGTGTTTGTGATTGAAGAGGATTCCCACAATCGTATTTTATCGTTTTCTATGGTGCAGCAACGCTTGAATTTTAAGGGTGTCTATATTAAAGTTAACCTTTTTTTATTTATTTATAAAACCCGACACTAGTCTGTTAAGGGTTGACGGAGGAGATCCCTGTGAACACAATTAGACAAGAGACTCAACTACCACCAACACCATTGGCCGTACTAAGAATTACCTTAGCTAAGCTTTATTGGCCGTTCTAAGATTTACCTTAGCTAAGCTTTATTGGCCGTCCTAAGAATTACCTTAGCTAAGCTTTATTGGCCGTCCTAAGAATTACCTTAGCTAAGCTTTATTGGCCGTCCTAAGAATTACCTTAG
>NC_091192.1:27826449-27828949 GCF_040958095.1 Procambarus clarkii
TCTCTCTCTCTCTCTCTCCTCTCTCTCTCTCTCTCTCTCTCTCTCTCTCTCTCTCTCTCTCTCTCTCTCTCTCTCTCTCTCTCTCTCTCTCTCTCTCTCTCTCTCTCTCTCTCTCTCTCTCTCTCTCTCTCTCTCTCTCTCTCTCTCTCTCTCTCTCTCTCTCTCTCTCTCTCTCTCTCTCTCTCTCTCTCTCTCTCTCTCTCTCTCTCTCTCTCTCTCTCTCTCTCTCTCTCTCTCTCTCTCTCTCTCTCTCTCTCTCTCTCTCTCTCTCTCTCTCTCTCTCTCTCTCTCTCTTTCTCTCTCGTATTGCGCCCATACCCTTGTGGGTTAATACACACGCACGCACGCACGCATGCACACTCACAGACATACACTCACATATACAGGGGCCTGACGGCTGAGTGGACAGCGTTCGAGATTCGTATTCCTAGGATCCGGGGATCGCTCCCCGGCGACGGCGGAAACAAATGGGCCGAGTTTATTTCACCCTAATGCCTCTGTTCACCTAAGCAGTGAATACGTAAATGGGAGTTAGACAGCTGCTACGGGACTGCTTCCTGGGGATGTGTGTGTGTGTGTGTTTTAGAAAGAAATATATGTAGTAGACATAATAAGTATAGGAAAAATAGATTGGTTAGAAAGGCGGGGTCCAAGAGCTAATAGCTCGATTCTGCAGACACAAATAGTAAAGACAAATAGTAAACACACACACATTACGAAGTGAAATGCTAGCTTCAAAATGAAACAGAAAACATTAAAGCACTCTAATTTACCTCAAATTCCAAGTGACTCATCACAACACCTAGAAACATTTGACAAGATCATTAACGTTTGAGAAGATCATTAACGTTTGACCAAACCACTAACGTTTGACTAGACCACTCTGCTCTAACACCAGCAACGGTAACAATGCAATAATTGAATACCAAAACACAAAAGAAAATTTGACAAATAACGTCTCTGAGATTAGAGTTACACGGATGATTCAAAATAAATTTACCAAATATTTATTCGTGTTATCTAAGATAATAAATAAATCCTAATTAAATTTGACTGATTAGAAAAATTCAGACTTGAACGGGACGTCTCCGTATATGTGTGTGTGTGTGTGTGTGTGTGTGTGTGTGTGTGTGTGTGTGTGTGTGTGTGTGTGTGTGTGTGTGTGTGTGTGTGTGTGTGTGTGTGTGTGTGTGTGTGTGTGTGTGTGTGTGTGTGTGTGTGTGTGTGTGTGTGTGTGTATATTTACTATTTGTGCCTGCAGAATGAGCTATTAGCTCCTGGACCCCGCCTTTCTAACCAATTTATTTTTCTTCTATTATGTCTACTACATATATTTCTCTCTAACACACACCCACACACACACACACCAGGAAGCAGCCCGTAGCAGCTGTCGAACTCCCAGGTACCTATTTACTGCTAGATGAACAGGGACTTCAGGGTGAAAGAAACTCAGGCCATTTCTTTGTTTCTTGACCCGAAGTCAAACTCAGACCCTGAGGACTACGACCTCCGAACGCTGTCCACTCAGTCACGAGGCCCCCCTGTGTGTGTTTCCTTTATCTCCTGGGCAACGCCTTTCCTAATATTAAAAATTGTAAGGAATGATAACCAATCTCTTTGTCTCTTTTAATATTTCTTCTTAAATTCTGTAAAAGTTTTTCCCGTCTATTTCTCCAAATTCTTGTAGAAGAAGAACTCTTGGAACCATCTGCAGGTAAACTACAGGTAGTAATGAATCTAAAACAAGCATTTATACCTGGGTTCGAATACCACGACAACATACTTTTCACCTAAATTATAACAACATATAAAAACTATGCTAATTGAATTGCTATTCATCTCAAACACGATGCATCACACAACAGTTTGTTTTGCAAGAGATATCACTTAAAAGACTGTGAGGGAAAAACAGAGATAGATAGATAGAGAGAGAGAGAGAGAGAGAGAGAGAGAGAGAGAGAGAGAGAGAGAGAGAGAGAGAGAGAGAGAGAGAGAGAGAGAGAGAGAGAGAGAGAGAGAGAGAGAGAGAGAGAGAGAGAGAGAGAGAGAGAGAGAAACAGACAGACACAGACAGAAATAGAGAGACAGACACAGACAGAAATAGAGAGACAGACACAGACAGAAATAGAGAGACAGAGACAGACAAACGGAGACAGAGACAGACAAACGGAGACAGAGACAGACAGAAAGAGAGAGACAGAGACAGAGAGGAACAACCAAAACACATCTACAAGGAGCAGATATATAAGGTGTTCGCTACGATCAACAAAGAGTTGGATACAGTACATGTCTCCCCCGCGGCTACTATTGACAGTCAAATTTAGCCCCCTGACCCTTCACAATATAGTCACCTGTAGCCCCTTCCCCCTATTAGATAGTCAGGTGTAGCCCCCCACCCGAGGCTACATAGTCAGGTGTAGCCCCGAGCCTACTTGAGGGAGCGATGATAGTGTTCCGCGAGATGAAAGCAGGTGATGATGAAGAAGAACACTGTGGAGGT
>NC_091192.1:27831449-27876449 GCF_040958095.1 Procambarus clarkii
ATATATATATATATATATATATATATATATATATATATATATACCCACATCCATTATGTCTTACTAACCCGAATGTCAAGCTTCTCATAACAGTCGCTTCCTTTGTTGTTTGCTGAGTTGAGGTCCATGGCTGCACACGTGAGCCTCATGCCCTCAGCCATGGTGCAGGAGACAGCCAGCATGAAGAGTGTAGTGATGACGATGCCAACCACCACCAGCGTGATGTACGCGTCGATCTCCTCCTCACCCCGCACCTAGGCAATAGAAATATATACCAGTGGAGATATATGTAAATATATATCTCCTCCTCCTCCTTCACCCCTACACATACACACAAACTTACACAGACATTCATATATATATATATATATATATATATATATATATATATATATATATATATATATATATATATATATATATATATATATATATATATATATATATATATATATTAGTATATTTTGGTAGCAGTCTTTCCTGTAGACATATATTATTAAATATGACCGAAAAAGTAAGATTAATAATTCTAACACGAATTTTCTCAATCTTTCGTACATTACGCTTCACTGTTGGAGGTAAATCAAAAATCACTTCTCCAAAATTCATTTTTATTTCTAGTCTGACGCGACACGGGCGCGTTTCGTAAAACTTATTACATTTTCAAAGACTTCACCAATACACAACTGATTAGAACTTGCGTTTCCCTGATTTTATATCTACATTTGAGTGAGGTGGGAAGGGTGATGTGGCATTACATTTGAGTGAGGTGGGAAGGGTGATGTGGCATTAACACAAGACAGAACACTAGGGGATATTAATAGGGTATTAAAAGTATCAACACAAGACAGAACAGAAACAATGGGTATTGAATAGAGAATAGTCAATAACGGCTTCTCCAATGGTTTCATCGAAGACATCATAAGAAGGAAAGTGAAAAGCCATGCAACCTCCGAAGAGACAACTAACACAACACCTATACCCCCTATTAGACTATTTTACAGGAACTTCTTTTCCACAGCTCATAAAACAGAGGAAAGGGTCCTGAAAGATATTGTTAATAGAAACGTTATCCCTACAGACAAAAATCAGAGGATACAACTGACGATTTACTATAAAACCAGAAAAACGGCCAGCCTACTCATGAGAAACTCTCCAGACACAAAACAGAACGCTTTAAAAGAGACTAACGTCGTCTATGCCTTCAAATGTCCACTTGGGGACTGTAAGCTCCAAAAAACCCAGTATATAGGCAAGACAACAACATCTCTTTCTAGGCGTTTAACGATGCATAAACAACAGGGCTCCATTAAGGAACATATAATCTCTTCCCATAACCAAACCATCGCCAGAGAAATCCTAGTAAACAACACAGAAATCATCGATAGATACAGCGATAGCAGGCGGCTTGACGTTTGCGAGGCACTACACATCAAGAAGTCAACACCAGCAATCAACAGCCAATTATTGCACAACTATATTCTACCCACCTCAAGACTCCGCTCCAATATAGAAGCATCAAGAAATATGGACCAATAGGCTTTCTACAAACACTTCTATTCAATACCCATTGTTTCTGTTCTGTCTTGTGTTGATACTTTTAATACCCTATTAATATCCCCTAGTGTTCTGTCTTGTGTTAATGCCACATCACCCTTCCCACCTCACTCAAATGTAATGCCACATCACCCTTCCCACCTCACTCAAATGTAGATATAAAATCAGGGAAACGCAAGTTCTAATCAGTTGTGTATTGGTGAAGTCTTTGAAAATGTAATAAGTTTTACGAAACGCGCCCGTGTCGCGTCAGACTAGAAATAAAAATGAATTTTGGAGAAGTGATTTTTGATTTACCTCCAACAGTGAAGCGTAATGTACGAAAGATTGAGAAAATTCGTGTTAGAATTATTAATCTTACTTTTTCGGTCATATTTAATAATATATGTCTACAGGAAAGACTGCTACCAAAATATACTAATATATATATGTATATATGTATATATATAAGGGGTACCACCTTTGGTGCAAGTGCAGGGACCCATAGCTTCGGAGAAGAAAATAAAGAGTACTCAGAGAAGATATTTTCTTCTCTGAGTACAAAGATACACTTTGATATTTTCTTCTCCTACCACCCCTGTACTTTTTGTATGTGTGAATATATATATCTCACTTTATTTTAAAATTTCTTTACACAAAAAGGGTTACAACATTTATATACAACACTACGGGAAACACTCTTATTGTATATATACACCTGTTGACATATACAAGACCTTTGCCCTTCTCACCTTAATCCAGTAAACAATTGCAGTTAGGAAGCCCAGCACAAGGGCGGTGACGGCCCCGTAGGTCACCCACGTGCAAGTGGCCACGTTGGTCCCAAAGTGGTACACGATCAGGTTCGAGGCCGTCTGAGAACAGTCATGTGTTGGCGTGAGAGAGAGATTATTGTGTAATATGCAAGATAAAATTCGGGTGAATTCACTAAGCCAGTATGACTATATAGCACTTGAGAGGGGAAGGGAAGGTAAGGTAAAATTATGAGGAGACAGCACTAAACCAGTGTGAGTATAGCACTGTATTGCACAAGCAGTAAACGTTAATATACCAATAGTGAGAGAATATAACCAAACGTCCACAATAACAGTCAATATATTCGTAATAATGTTAACAGTAAGATTTCTGATAATAAATGCAATAAGCCCCACATTCTCAAACACCTTAAAAAACAATATTAAAATAAGAGAAAATCTCTGGAGCAGGACTGCGGGATCGAATCAGCATTCTGGAGCACTGCCAATAGAGCGCTAGTGAATCACGATTTGCTTCAGTGTGTGTTGACCACGGGCGCTGGTTCGATGCCCCTCTACCCCCAATCCTGCTCCAATCAGGCTTTCTCCATAGCTGAATGATATTATTGAATTATTGATACATCACTGTGAGTCATTGCGACCATATTACCTTGGAGTAGAGGAAACACATAGGGCTCTTCAGGTCGGACCAGAACCGAGAGATTACTCCCATGGAGATGGTCCCAACGGTTCCGGCTACGAGGGCTCCGATGTATAACAACGGCATCCCCATTGCACTCAACACCTCCCAGAAGTCATGGCTTTCTGGCTCCGCGTGGATGCGTCTGTTCTTGGCTTCTGGAAGTCAATAATGCATGTCAGTTATTGATATTTTTTTTAAGAAAATTACCTGGAAACATAAAAATGTGGGATTAATGGATTCTTTCAAGAGTACATTTTACACACATATGTGAATGAGTTTTGAATGGATACAAATAGCAGCTGCCTCGTATGGGCATTTAGGCTTGCTGCAATTACAGTATTTCTATGATTAAATTTTATTTTTGTTTAATAGAGTGAGTATCCGACATAGTGGTCGATATAGATATCACCAACTACCTTAATATCAACGACCCAATTACTCTAATATCTAGCCAATCAACCCATAGATATGTTTATTTCTAAACCGTCGCGCAAAATATATTCTTCTTCTTGATAGTAGGTGTAGTTTGTATGAAGGGTTCGTCCTCCCGATCACTGCACCAGTACACATGTTGGGAAACGCGTTTATGTTGAGAATGATAAGAGTTTCAAAAGTGCTTTTGCGTTGTGTCCGCAGTTTGAGCTCTGAAACTGGCTCTACTTTTATACGTTTTCTTCTACTAAATTTACAATAGAGTTACAGAAAACGTAGTTAATTATGTGACTAACTCTTATGGAAATTAACACTTTTCAGTTATGGATTGAAGTAAACTCCAGTATGTAAGTGACACTCTAGCAGTGTGAGTGTTATCTGTTAAGAACCTCCTCATGTGGAAGCGTTAGATAAGATAGTCTGGTAAGAGGTGACTGTGTCTAACAAATATGTAAGAGTTCAAAGAATATAGTCTAAGAACATGTGAGTTAAACACTACTAATGAGAGATGAGATGGCAGGGTTCTTAGGAATAAGCAAAGAAAATGGAAGCGTTCTTAAAGAATAAAGGTGGGGGGGGGGAGCAAGTAGCATTCCTAAGGAATAAAGGTGACTCTAGCAGAATTCTTAAAGAAAAAGAACACGATGACTGTGTGTTCTTAATGATTAAAGGGAAAAGTTGGTAGTATTCTTATACAAAAACAGAGTAAATATTCTTAAATTATAAAGAGGATCTGTTAATTTTCTTAAAGAATATGAGTGAACAATAAAGCCTAAAGAATATGTGGCCAGAATACAGGTAATACCAGGGAAAAGAATGCTCAGATCATGACAAATGATATGACAAAGAAACATTGAAGCAACAAACTCACAGAGCTGGACTCTTGGCTGGCGACAGATGCTAAAGTCTGCTACTTTCGGCCCACTTAAGTGGTGCACTTCACGTTACACGTAAGTGGTACACTTAACCGTCCACATAAGTGGCATTGAACCTGTGTGTGTCCTGCGCATCTTTTCTCATCAACTTTCTCTTGATTTATTAGATCGGTAGCGAGCTTGGCGATGCTGTGAGGTCGTTCCCAACTCATCTCGTGATTCTTCGCAGCTGCATCAACTGTTCAATAAATACAGCTAAGACTAAGCCGCCGTTGATTGAGATGTACAGGTTTCGTAAGTGGGCACTTAATTAAGTGTTTCATGAATTCTGAATCAGGCCTCTCCAGAAAGTACCCCAAATAAAGGCCTATATGTGATCTTGGTGGTCTTTTAAACTAGATGCTTTGCTATACTGACTATAGGGTTTATAGGAGGTATTTTCCCAGCAAACCCAAGACGTTTTATACACAACTTGTTTTTTTAGACGTCATTACGTTGTGAAAACGTAAATGAATAACGTTGCAGGGCTGGTGCTATAAGTGGATAATAGCTTACATATTGAATTGCATCATTAATGATCACTGGCCATGCAAATAGCATAACATGATGGCTATATGAAGGTTTGGGGCACACACCTGTTTTGTATAGGGTTCCTTGTAGGTAGTGTAGTCGGTTCACAACTGTAAGGTCGTGAGTTCGAGTCCCACGGAAGGACGGAGACACGCCTTCGAAGGGTCAATTTTGGTTAGGTAAGAGGCTTATATTATTTCCGGTATGACATAACAATAGGGAGTGAGTGGATGCTCCATGTTGCTTGTAGCAGGCATGTGGTCTTATACCCTGTGATGTGGTGTTGTAGATGAGTGGGCGACGCAGTACGGGTGACCTCATCCACTAGTTCCTGTCCATCGTCACGCAAACTAGACACAGTTAAATCCCCTCTCTCGATTAATTGATTGATGAAGATTAAGCCACCCAAGAGGTGGCACGGGCATGAGTATCCCGTAAAATCCTCTCTCTCTCTCTCACTATCCATATTCTGACCTTAACATACACCCCCCCCACCACTTCATTATCCCACCCCACTATAATTCACTCCTTTCTTTCCCACCAGTGCTTCATGTCCCCCTTTCTAATACCACCTCTCGCTTTCCCCATAAGGTACTCTTACTTATTGGTCAGTAACCAATGGTGGTAGCCTCAATAACCCCCCAGAGGTTGATAGGCCTAAAGTTCAACTTAAGCCAAAAACAAACACTGGACCTTTAAAAATAGGCTTGATATAGATTATAAATATTTCGTAAAATACCTGATCCAACATTGAAATGAATTTAATTTCATTTTAGTTTGCCATATAATTTTCATGTATTTTGTACGTTTTCTACTTCTAATTGGACAAAGATTTACAGAAAACGTAGTTAAATATGACTAACTCTTATGGAAATACCCTAACAATTTCAGTTAGGTTTACTAGGCAAGGGTCATAAAGCTGAGTGGCCAGCAGAGTCATAAGGAAAATATCTAAGATGACTAAACGATCAAATAATTGGATAAGATCATATACGAGGAGGTCAAAAGAATAATGACAAAGAAATGTAAATGAGTATCAAAAAACAAAATCTCCTAGACCTAGAGTCCAACCGCAGAGCCTGACCACTCTCTTGAGGTATAGCATAGAGCAACCTTTCCTGAAGTACAAGATAGAGCAACTTTTAAAGAGGTATAAGATAGAGTAACCTCTAAAGAGATATAAGATAGAGCAACCTTGAATGAGAAACTAAACATCAAAAAAGCTACAGCGGATAAGATGTTGAACCAGGTGGTGGATCTTGATAGGATGCAAACCGCAACTCCAAACAAAATACTCAAAAGAATGCTAACAAAAATAAAACCAGCTGAAGCTCTGAACAAGCCTTCATACATAATATAAGCGTGCTTCTTTCGAGTGGGGGGAGAACTACCAGACATTTAGAAAACCTCTAATATCATACCTATATATATATAAGAAGGGGATAGAGAGAACGAGGAGTAGGTCCTAAACAAACTATCCTGCATCATTAACATAAAGGTCCAGTAAGGTCCTAGGTCAATTAAGCCAACTAGCGTAATATGTAGAATGAACACGCAATAAACACGACCTATGTGCTTCACCCAGACCAAGATCAACACGTCCTGAACTTTCCCAGACCAGGAAAGACACGCCCTGGAGGGCATCAATGTTGGATCAACATTTCAGCGGCCTGTACGGCTTTGAGACAACATCGAGGAAGAAGGTAACCAACACGAGCTCACGAGGCGACAAAAAGTAGTCATTGAGGACCTGTTGGACAACCGGTCAGAGGGTCGTGTTCCAGGCACAACTAAATACCTTGAGGTTACCTTGAGGTGCTTCCGGGGCTTAGCGTCCCCGCGGCCCGGTCGTCGACCAGGCCTCCTTCCTAGGCTAAGGCTCCAGCTCTAAGGGCAAGGGGAAGCACAAGCATAAGGCCCCCTCTGGAGCTTACTTGGAGTAGGTCTCGGGAGTTCTTCTACCTTCCCCCCAGGCCGACCTGAGGCCAGGTTCTACTTGTGATAACTTGGTCTAACAGGCAGTTGTTTGTAGCTGCTCGTAGGCCCACATATCCACCACAGCCAGGTTGGTTCGGTACTTCTTGCAAGAACTTACCTAATTGGTTCTTGAAGAAGTCCACCTTTGTTCTTGCAATATTTCTAATGTTTGCTTGGAGAGTATTGAACAGCTGTGGACCCTTGATGTGTACACAGTGTTCTCTGACTGTGTCTATGGCACCTCTACTCCTCATTGGTTCTTACCTACTTTTCCTTCCATATCTTTCGCTCCATTAAGTTGTTATTCTACCGTGCAAATTTGGGACTTGGCTTTCCAGTATCAGAACCTACCGCATAGGTTCGAATCCTCATCACAGCTCCAACGGATTTTCTGATTGATACATCACGTTAGTGTGATTACTCTCAGTGTATTCCATGTATATATATTATGCGATACCTCTCTCGTCTCCTATCCAGAGAGTATATCTTTAGAGCTTTGAGACGGTCCCAGTGGCTGAGGTGTTTTATCGTTTTTATATGTGTGGCGTATATGTTCTCTGTGTTCCCTCTAATTCAGAGATCTCTCCCGCTCTGAAAAGGGAAGTGAGTACTGAGCAATACACGAGACGGGACAGTACCAGTGATTTAAATAGTATTAGCATTGCTGTGGGGTCCTTGGATTTAAAGGGTCTCATAATCCATCCTATCATTTTGGCCGCCGCTATATTTGTTCGGTTATGTTCACTAAATGTCAGGTCATCAGATATCATAATTCCCAGATCTTTTACATGTTGCTTTCCTTGTATGATTCTGACTGTGTCCTGTATCCTGCGTTTCCTTTAAGTTCCTCATTTCCACCATTCCACCTCCAGATGATCTGTGGAAATGGAAAGCTCTACATCTGGTTAACAAGAGTCAGGAGTCTGTTGCTGAAGTCTGTTGTTATACCCGTTTGGGGTCTAAACAAATAATAGAAATGCCCTATAGTGCGGTGCCTATGCTGGTCTTTAAAGGCAAAGTAGTTGCCATAATTGTAGGACAGAGACGTTTGGGAAAAGTTTCTTTTTGTCTGATGCCTCTGTTCACTTAGCATTAAAATAAGAGCCCGGGAGTTAGGCAGATATTGTGGGTGGCATCCTCGGGAAGGTCAGTCTTGGGCGACCTTCATAAGCCTAACAGGCTTCCTGTCCCCGACAATAGAAAGCAGAATATTTATATATGAAGTGTTAAATATGTCAATACAACTGAACACAAGACAAAGAGATACAAACTAGATACGTTTATATTTAGGAAAGACCTGGGTAAATACTGGTTCGGCAACAGGGTTGTTGAATTATAGAACAAATTAACGGGAAATCAAATAGAAGAACAAATTCACAAGGGCCGTGATGAGGGTTCGAACCTTGTAGAGGCCCTTGTGGGTTTGTTCATGTTATGTATCACGCTATTGAGATTTCTGTGTGTAACCAAATAGATGTTGGATCGCTGGATTTTGCCAAGCGTTGGTTAGACACAGAGGTTCGTGAATTTGGTTGGATATGAATAGAAACTGCCTCGTAAGGACCAATATGAGCTGCCTTGTATGGACCAATAGGGGCTGCCTCGTATGGGTCAATAGGAGCTGCTTCGTATGGCTGAATAGAAGCTGCCTAGTATGGGGCCAATAGGAGCTGCCTCGTATAGTGCAATAGGAAATGCCTGAAATGTCTAATAAGCCTTTGCAGTTTCATGAAGTCTTATGCTCTTATTTTTGCGATTAATTACAAGAACTTCAACCAATACTCACTCATTTCCCCGCGTGGCATTGTTCAGGATCCGAAGGTAGCGGTGGTGCAGCCGGAGACCTTGCAAGTCACACACAAACACACACACGCACTCACACACACACACGCCTTTCCTGCGCTCACTACACCTTTCCCAGTTTAAAACACGGTGGCGTCTGTTTGTCCTCCAATGGCGCTTAAAAATACGGGTACTCGTATAGACCTAGGCTGGTTTTTTCTTGGGGTCAAATAGGCTGCGCAGTAGGCCCTGTGGAGCGCAGTCGAAGTGCGGTGCGGTGGGTCCTGCGTCTTTGTAACAACTGAGCGTCGTGGGGCGCAAGGGTAATTGGAGAGAGGGGGAGGGGGGGGGGTTGAGGGAGGGGGTATGGATATAAATGATGATAAGATAACAGCACAAGCCACCTTGACTCATAGTGTACCACCTGACCAATGTATTAATGCGCCGTGTATTATGTGTTAGTGAGCATTCTAGTAGTATTTTGGTGGTGTAAATGTTTCATAGTTTAGTTCCTTTATTAGGACCTTTCATCCCTTCCTCCCTCCGGGCTGCTATACCCATCTCGTGGACTCCATATACCGCATTCTGTGGGTGGTAATGGACCCACATACTTATTTTGCGGGTGGTATAGCCGATCCCGGATCCATAACGTGGGTAAAATTTTGAACGATTTCGTCATCCTGTGAGTTGTAATGATCCCCTTCCCGTTCCTGTGAGTTGTAATGATCCCCTTCCCGTTCCTGTGAGTTGTAATGATCCCCTTCCCGTTCCTGTGAGTTGTAATGATCCCCTTTCCGTTCCTGTGAGTTGTAATGATCCCCTTTCCGTTCCTGTGAGTTGTAATGATCCCCTTCCCGTTCCTGTGAGTTGTAATGATCCCCTTCCCGTTCCTGTGAGTTGTAATGATCCCCTTTCCGTTCCTGTGAGTTGTAATGATCCCCTTCCCGTTCCTGTGAGTTGTAATGATCCCCTTTCCGTTCCTGTGAGTTGTAATGATCCCCTTTCCGTTCCTGTGAGTTGTAATGATCCCCTTCCCGTTCCTGTGAGTTGTAATGATCCCCTTTCCGTTCCTGTGAGTTGTAATGATCCCCTTCCCGTTCCTGTGAGTTGTAATGATCCCCTTTCCGTTCCTGTGAGTTGTAATGATCCCCTTTCCGTTCCTGTGAGTTGTAATGATCCCCTTTCCGTTCCTGTGAGTTGTAATGATCCCCTTCCCGTTCCTGTGAGTTGTAATGATCCCCTTTCCGTTCCTGTGAGTTGTAATGATCCCCTTCCCGTTCCTGTGAGTTGTAATGATCCCCTTTCCGTTCCTGTGAGTTGTAATGATCCCCTTTCCGTTCCTGTGAGTTGTAATGATCCCCTTTCCGTTCCTGTGAGTTGTAATGATCCCCTTCCCGTTCCTGTGAGTTGTAATGATCCCCTTTCCGTTCCTGTGAGTTGTAATGATCCCCTTTCCGTTCCTGTGAGTTGTAATGATCCCCTTTCCGTTCCTGTGAGTTGTAATGATCCCCTTTCCGTTCCTGTGAGTTGTAATGATCCCCTTTCCGTTCCTGTGAGGTGCAGTAGACCCCTTTTCCGTTCCTGTGAGGTGCAGTGGACCCCTTCCCGTTCCTGTGAGTGACAGTGGAAAAGGAACTAAACCCCAAAATGAATTTAACTAAGCAACTTAGTCTTGATAAGGTAGTTACATAGTTTAATATACATATCAACATAATTTTCATAGCATAATGACCTCATGAACGGGACCACAAAAGGTATTAAGATTCACGGTACTTCAACATAGGCCAGTTTGATGATTTTTTTTTTTTTTGAGTTTGAGAAGAGTTCCGGGGCGTCGTGTTAACATTTATACAGGTAATATGTAACTAAATATGTAAGAAAGAACCTATCAACAGGAGGTGCCAAGCTGGGAAGACTATATGTAGCGCCGGAATGTACAGTGTGTACCAGTTCGATTCAAGGGATATCATTTGCACAACAGTACATATATGACTGATAAGATAAACACACCTGGGTTCTGATATATCAATGGCTCGGCCTCGTGGCCGCCAATTTTACAAAAAATGATCGCTAGTGGTGGTTATATGTTTACTAACACGGTAAACTCTGACAGGCTAGGTATACACACTCACACCTGCCCGTTCTCGAACAAATTACGTCGCTTTTCGCACGTACGCGCACTCAGGCTAAAAAAAAAAGACGTAATTCAAAATCATATCGGCTCACGAAAGTGACGTATCGCCCCGTTTTCTGTTTTGGGTCCTCTGGCTTAATCTGCTGAGTCAGGAGAGGAAACTTTCAATTGACGGTTTTCGTGACGTTTTGAAACCTTAGAAGAACTTCCTGCTCTCCTAACCTACCAGAGGACCCTTCACTTGCTGTTTTGGAAAAAAATCTTATATTTATTTTCAATTATTTTCCATTTTTAAATTACGGCCTTTTTTGGTCGTAGCGCATACGAGCGAACAGCGACGTAATTTGTAAGATGGTTTATAGGAGCAGTTTACCCCGGAAGTGTTGGCGATAAATGTACAAACAACCGTTCACTAATTATATTTGTTCCAGTTCAGTTATGGTCACACTACTGCAGAGTGGGCATCGATTCCCTCAAGAAAACCCCAAACGCTCGTTAACCTGGCTTTGTCCTTGGCATTCGAGGCGTCCAGTACAGGAATAGGTTGAAGGAGCTGGGACTGCATTCCCTGGAGAGGATGGGGGGGGGGGACATGATCAAGATCTCCAAAGTGGATAAGGGAGATCTAGCAGAGAAGATGTGGGGAAATGTCTTGAAACTATCAGACCAGATTCAGAACTCGAAGCAATTGCCCCTAAGTTGTAGACGGACGGCTTAACAGTCAAAATATTGCAAACCACATATTATAGCACTTACTACGAGCAGCAGCTGATTGATAAATATCAGGACCTGAAGTCCTCAAGGATTTATACAGCCACTTTCGACACTTGTTCTTCACCTGTCACTCATTGTGGCTTTGCTTACATTTATTAAGCTCATTACAAGTTTCAAAACTTCCCAACCGAAGGTTATAATTCTATATTAACAACACAGTTGTGCTTGAGAGCTCATAAACTCATTAATAAATGTAACCAAAAGCCACCAATAATTGAAGATGTACAAGTTTCATAAATGGTTGTGTAAATACTTGACGACTCTTGCCCAAGTCTTCTCGCCCAGGGTTGTTATAATATACAAACCATTCATGCCGGAGCGTAATGTAATTATCGATGAAAATTACGAAGTTAATTGAGTCAAATACAACAGTGACTGATGATGTAGGTAATTGATTGATAATGAATGATAGATTATAGCTTTTTTTCCTTGGTAAAGTACTTTTACTGCTGTATAATTCCCGCAGTCTGAGACAAGAAGGCTGTATATATGTTTGTCCCACCCACTAGGCCAACTAAAAAAGCCTTTGTCAGGATGCCACCCACAACAGTTGGTAAACTCCATGGTACCTATTTAACTGCTAGGTGAACAGAGGCCTCAGTTGAAAGGAACCGTGCCCAATCGTTTCTAAGTCCTGTTTCTGAACCTGGCTCCATAGGTTGTGAGTCGGGGCCACCGAACACTTGTCCATCAACAAATTCAGGGCCTCTTGACACTGACACACTTAACCACTCGGACACATACACAGGGTGACAGTAATTTTCACTGTCAACAACGTAAGATGATCAGAGGCGATAACGGCCGATTAAGAAATCGTGACCCCAACAGCGTCTTGATAGTGTCGTTGAGGCAGAGTCTGTATAGTGCTCCTACGGTTCATATGTCCACCAGTGTGGGTTGGTCGAAACCGTGACGGGCTTTGCTTATTGCCTGGTCGACGTTCGATCCCGAAGGTGGAAGTGGTTGACGGGCACTGTTCCTTTCACCCTCGTCCTCATATCCCAGCTTTTAGTCTGTCTGACCTTGTAGCCAGTTCCAAATGCTGTATAGTCATACTGGCTTAGTGCTTTCACCTGATAATTATCTTACCTCATAACGGCCTCATGATAGATCTGTGTCTTCTATCCCTGCACAGTAGTGAATGTGTTCCTTTGGAGATCCTGGCCCTTTGGAGGAGCCTGACAGCTGAGTGGATAGCGCTCAGGATTCGTAGTCAAAATGTTCCGGGTTCGATTTCCGGTGGAGGCGGAAACAAATGGGCAGAGTTTCTTTCACCCTGATCTTTCAGGCCCCTGTTCACCTAGCAGTAAATAGGTCCCTGGGAGCTGGGTTGCTTCCTGGGGCAGGGGGGGGATAACTAAAAGGAGGCCTGGTTGAGGACCGGGCCGTGGGGACGCTAAGCCCCGAAATCATCCGAAAATAACGCCTCAAGACAACGTTAGTTTTGCAACAATATATACATATATATATATATATATATATATATATATATATATATATATATATATATATATATATATATATATATATATATATATATATATGTCGAACCTAGTAGCCAGAACGCACTTCTCGGCCTACTATGCAAGGCCCGATTTGCCTAATAGGCCAAGTTTTCCTGAATTATTATATTTTCACTATTTTTTTTCTTATGAAATGATAAAGCTACCCATTTCATTATGTATGAGGTCAATTTTTTTATTGGAGTTAAAATTAACGTAGATATATGACCGAACCTAACAAACCCTACCTAACCTAACCTAACCTATCTTTATAGGTTAGGTTAGGTTAGGTAGCCGAAAAAGTTAGGTTAGGTTAGGTTAGGTAGGTTAGGTTGTCGAAAAAACATTAATTCATGAAAACTTGGCTTATTAGGCAAATCGGGCCTTGCATAGTAGGCTGAGAAGTGCGTTCTGGCTACTAGGTACGACATATATATATATATATATATATATATATATATATATATATATATATATATATATCACGAAAATAAACACGTGATTAAGAATGTGACAATGTCAGACCACGGAGGAAAATGAAACAGGAATTTCCTTAAGTACTTTCGTATATTAAATACATCTTCAGAAGGAAATACATTTCATACATTTCCTTCTGAAGATGTATTTAATATACGAAAGTACTTAAGGAAATTCCTGTTTCATTTTCCTCCGTGGTCTGACATTGTCACATTCTTAATCACGTGTTTATTTTCGTGATATATATATATATATATATATATATATATATATATATATATATATATATATATATATATATATATATATATATATATGCAACAATGATCACAAAAACACTGATCCAAGTATGCAGAATAACCACATATGAAAAATAGAAACTGCTTAACGCGTTTTCGGCTAATTCGCCTTCATCAGAGCAAAGTAGAATCTTTGCTCTGATGCTCTAGAATCTCTGATTCTACTTTGCTCTGATGAAGGCGAATTAGCCGAAAACGCGTTAAGCAGTTTCTATTTTTCATATGTGGTTATTCTGCATATATATATATATATATATATATATATATATATATATATATATATATATATATATATATATATATATATATATATATATATATATAGAGGGAGAACCCCTGGAAACACAAACCGAAACTGCCTCTATTTTCCGCTTGTTACAACTTGTAATAACGTTGTTACATCTTGGCTTAACGTGTTTATGACGTATTAGAACGTTGTTACAGCTTGCTATATTGATTGTATAACTGGTTAGGAGGTGTTAAAGCTTGTTCGAACGTTGTACCAACGTCGTAGTTTCGGTGTGTGTTTGGCGGGACCCTCTACAGCAGTCAAGCGTTGTATACATGTACACTTGCCCCCACGAAGGATGTAACCTTCAATGTAAGTACATAGGTATGACGTCGACCAAGCTGACGAGGCGTTTGACATGCCATCTTCAATCTGGTGCCCCTAGGAATCACATGAGACAAGCCCATGACATTACTCTAACAAGAGAAATGTTGAACAAGAATACTTGCATAATAGACAAAACCCAAGATTCAAGAAGATTACAAATTCTTGAGGCAATTCACATAAGAATAGAGCGAACTACCATGAACACCCAAATCACGGAACTATTTACTCTACCCACCATGAGAGTAAGGACAAGACAAGAACATATCGATGCCAACACAGAAGACAATGTCCAACATAACAGGCCAATTACACTGGATTAATCTTTGTGTTTAGATAGGAGATGCCTCCTATGGGCCAATAAGCCTTCTGCAGCCCCTATGTTTATCCCTTATGTATCCCCCCATGTTTTCACCTTCATTGTATTATCACCTGACCTAATGCGGGTATAAAATCAACTAGTATTGTAAGATCTGTTCACTTGAGAATGAACCATGGAGGTTCGAAACGTCGTGCAAATTATACAAATAAGTGTAATACACTCTATAGTAAATCACTTCTTTTCTTCACCTTAAAAGTACGAAAATGAGTTTTGGAGAACTCCTATTTCAATTAAGCCCTGATGCTAAGAAAATAGTTAGAGGGATAGAAGCCCTAAACCAGAAAATAATAAATACAGAATATGCGGTCATATTCAATGAAATATATATATATATATATATATATATATATATATATATATATATATATATATATATATATATATATATATATATATATATATATACTTTATTATGTATTTGATGGTTACAAGATATTCATGGGTTGATACAAAAAGGTGCTTAAAGGTTATGGATCTCTTGAAAAACACAACAATGGGAAACATTGATGAATGTCACAGACGGGTTCGATCATTGTTGCAAGTCAAACACTTCTTCGAATTCCTCTGAAGTTGAACTAGTGCCCAAGACGCAACAGGCATTTCCCCTCTGAATCGCAACACTGAGGCGCTGGAACAAGAAACTTTTTGCTCTCTGGTCTTTTGTAGCGCTGATCAATTTGTCCCCCAATTCCTTCAGGAACTTCAATGCACATTTTCCCCACGAACCGAGGGTCTCCGAGCCGATCGGAACAAAGCAGTAGCAGTGTGCCAGACCTCTGTATTTAATAATTTTCTGCGATTCCCTGAAAGACGCAGCACCACCGCTTTCACGTGTGCTGTAGTGGAGGTAGGTACTGGCCAGTGTGGCAGCGCACGTGTAGTCCCATACCACTTGCTTACCATCCTTTCAAGGTAGCAAGGTGACCCCATCAGGGCGCTTCTGAGGGTCGTTAGGTCTGGATAAGTGTGGTTCTCTTTGTGCCGGGCAGCGGGCTGTGGCGAGGCTCCTCTTGATGATGTCGTTGACTTCTTCATGTCTTGCAATTTTACCCTGTGATTTACGACATACCAGACCATGACGACCATATTGGTCTGCCATCGCAGTTCCGCAGATGCACCTATGTTCGGTGAGGATGGGGGCGGCAAGGCGAAGGGCAACGCCAATGCGGAGAGCGTCATGACTGAGGCGAGTTCCCAGGGCTGCATTGGGCACAGCAAATAAAAAATCCCCGGCGTGGGGTGCTGTTACCGCTAGGAGGCGGGCTTTGTTTTCAGCATCAGCGTTGTCAATCATTGCTGTGACAGTCTTTTCCATTATGGGGCTATCCCAGTGGGCCTGCTTGTGGTCTTTTAGGACTTGTGGTCGGGGTTGAGGGTGTACAATGGTGTCACATTGTCTGGCTGCTTCGATGAACGTTTAATCATGAGTTCCCGCTGTCTCTCTCATACGCTCTGGTAGGATCTGCCCTACCAATTCGTTGGCTGCTGTACATGAGGATAAGAATGCTGGAAGTGCTACCTCAGTTGCCTTTCGTATGCCTATCCCCCCAAATCTCACTGGTAGTGTTGCTTGGTCCCACTGACTGTCATCTAAATCTAGGTTGAGCGCCTTCCTGAATATTGACCTGAGGAGCTCATCATATTGATTTAGAAGTGGGTTGCCGAAAATTGGTGCACACCTTAAGAAGCATGTTAGCCTGGGCAAGGTAAGGCACTTTGTGAGAAGGTAGAGGGCATCGTGGGAGTCCAAGTCCCCAATTCTCGCTTCCATCCCCTTTAGGTCTCTAAACTTTTCGTCAAGGACTGCAGCAATGGCATTGTGGCCCAGAGGTGCTCCAAGTAGTGTGCTGTCGGTGGGTTTAATGACTGAGGGTGCTGGTAAAACTGATTTCACTGCTCTAATAATTACCTCACTGGATGCAATAATTTCACACTTGGAGAGGTTAAGAACGAGACCCATGGACTCCCCCCGTGTCTTCACCAGCTGTAAGTCTTTTAGCAGGGAATCTTGTGTGCCTGCCAGAGTGCCATCATCCAGGAACCAGATGTTGAGCTCACTGGACAGTCTGGTTGTAATTTCTCGAACCGCTATGCAAAAGAGGAAGAGTGCAAGTGGGTCTCCCTGTTGAGTTCCCTCTGCTGAGGTGACTTCATGTTTACCAAACAGGAGGGTTGAGTCTTTGCTGTAGCCTGCTGACACAAACGGGAGAATGCTTGGGCAATGTTCCTGGACTGCAGTGAGGATTGCTTCCCTTTTGACCGAGTTGAAAGCGTTTTTAAAATCTAATTTTACTACTGCCTGGTCTTCAGTAAGAAAGTTAATGTAGGCTCGTGCAGCATGAGCCGCTGCTTCACAGCCTTGGGGGACTCCAAACCCCAGCTGGTTGGGTTGCAGCATGGTGGCTGCTTCCATTCGGATACTTCTGACAGCAGCCCTTGCAACTAGGCGGCGAAGAGTATTACCAACGTCAATGGGTCTGATCCCTCCCCCCTTCTTTTTCAGGGCACATAGGGATGCACCAAAGAAGAATGGTTTGATTTCATCAGGGATTAACCCGGCGAGGCAGTTGTTGACAAACGTTGTGATTTCTGTCAGGAGCGCTTCTGCAGCTGGGCCAAGAACAGGGTTCACCATTTCCTTCACATGTTGAGGTCTTACCCCTGTGTAGCCTCCTGAGGAGCCCGGGGGAAATGAAACGATAGCTTTATAAACCTCTGACTCCCGGAGGACGAGAGGTTCCTGATTAGGGGCGAGCCTGACCTGTGGGGGAGGTCCACCTACGGCCCTGACGGGGTGTTTTTCTCTCAGTGCTTGGGCTGTGGTTTCATCCCTGGGCAAAATTTTGTCCTCACTTGTGATCAACCTGAGTGCCCCGACTGTATTGCCCTCTTCAATTTTCTTGCTGACTTGGGTACCTAATTTTCTGTTGTCGCTGATTGTCGTACTTGGTCTGCCTCGGCGGTGTTTGGTGTGTAGCCAGCTCACCCCTTCCGAAGCCAATCAAAGGAGAGGCACATGCAGTGCTTGTGGGAGCAACTTCAGCATCAACTCGGTCTCCAGAGTCATACGCCAGCATGGTGACTGTCTTGGGTCAGGGAGGCCTCCCGTGGGAGGAGGCAGCACTCAGGAGCCTGTTGCACCAGTACAAATCGCAACAGACGACCTGCTAGAGGCAATTAAAGCAACGTCAACCAGGACACTCACCCACATCCCAATATATATATATATATATATATATATATATATATATATATATATATATATATATATATATATATATATATATATATATATATATAAATATATATATATATATATATATATATATATATATATATATATATATATATATATATATATATATATATATATATATATATATATATATATATATATATATATATATACTTGGTCTGCCTCGGACGCTGGGAGGAGACTCTGCCGGCCATGTGCCATTATCTTGTGACATCCTGACCCCACCGGACCCAGACTCAACAGTGTGCAGTGTGAACATCCTGGGAAGGTGTGAGAGTGGCGGGAAGTGTCCAGGGTGAACTATCGCAACCAGATAGTCTGTGTTGATACTTTTAATACCCTATTAATATCCCCTCTTGTTCTGTCTTGTGTTAATGCCACATCACCCCTCCCACCTCACTCAAATGTAGATATAAAATCGGAGATACGTAAGTTCTAATCAGTTGTGTATTTGTGAACAAAAGTCTTTGAAAATGTAATAAGTTTTACGAAACGCGCCCGTGTCGCGTCAGACTAGAAATAAAAATGAATTTTGGAGAATTGATTTTTGATTTACCTCCAACAGTGAAGCGTAATGTACGAAAGATTGAGAAAATTCGTGTTAGAATTATTAATCTTACTTTTTCGGTCATATTTAATAATATATGTCTACAGGAAAGACTGCTACCAAAATATACTAATATATATATATATATATATATATATATATATATATATATATATATATATATATATATATATATATATATATATATATATATATAAAATGCAACTTTCTTTCAAAGGATTTTTGTGTTTTAAGACCTAAACACAGAAAGACAAATAAAATATATGATTTCAGCATTCCAAAATCCATAAAAAATCGTTAACATATATACATGTATAATAATAATAATAATAATAATAATAATAATAATGAGTATTTATATCAATATGAGAACATCTTTATTCAACCCGTTCTCGCACTTGCTTGCTGTCAATATTGGCTTATTTAATAAGTGCATATGTAACAAACTAATTGATTGTGAATATTTTAGTTTACCTTGAAAAGCTTCATAGAAAACACCGACTTCACCTAACCTTCTTAGTATGTTAAGATAAGCATCTTATTGCTTCTTAATTGTTACTATTACTTTACCGTTGATAGGTTAAGTAATAATTGTATCAATTAGTATGTCACGTATGTACTTATTAAATAAGCCAATATTGACTGAAGCAAGTGCGAGAACGGGTTTCTTTATTATTTATATTTTATTTTGTATAAAATTCAGTGGCAAACTAAATCAATTTAATACTTCAAAATTAGTCATATTTGTTATGTTCCTGGATATTTCATATGTTTTTTGAAGATTATTGTAAATATATAGTAAAAATTTCTTTTCTTACTTTCGGTCCCATAAAAAATAAAAACATCATCATGTAAGCTCATCACATTAAAACTCATATAAACATAAAACTCATATAAACTTAAAACTTATATAAATAAAAACAAAACTTATATAAACATAAAATAAAACGCATAAAAACGTAAAACTGGTATACACATAAAACTCATATAAACATGAAACAAAAACTCAAGGAAACTCATGAGTTTAAAACAAGAAAATAAAAATAAGAAAACATCAATAAGACTCATAAATAATTAGTCAAAAGAAAGGCCTGACGAATATTATAACATAGATTGCGTAAGAAAATCCACAGTAACGAAAAAAAAATAATAAAAAGCAAGTGACAGCAACAGGACGTAAAGACTCTTATCAGGGTTCGTCGAGGTCTGCTCTGGTACTCCATACACGTCGTGAAGCACTTCATATTTATCTCGTGATATCGGTTAAGATAGGCCTCCAATGGCAGTAACTATCCAATCATCCATCTTTAATAAAGAAGGCTTAAAACAGGTGGTGGGGAAGAGGATTCGGGGTGGGGGTAGGGGGGGGGGGGTGATGCTCCCACAGTTACAGAGGGGGAAGCACTGAAAAGCACCACTTTGGTTTGTGAAGCTTTCACGCTCGTAAACTGTTTGATAAACGTAAAGAAAGTCGACATTATTGAGGAAAGATGTAGAGGTTGCGTAAGTGGTTACGTAAATTTTTTATGATTCCTGGCCTCCGATGCTAGGGCTCGAACTGGGGTCGTCAGATGGACTATCAGCAACACTGGTCGTTGTTCATGACCGAGGAACTAAAAAATGACAGTATTGATTTGTATTTTTAATTACGTTCACTCCAGAGGGCGTTGTTATCGGGAGAAGCGCACTGAGCCTTGTCAGCATTCCTATCAGACCAGCCACTAATCTTATCAGGTGTTATCAGGCTACCCGGACGCCCGCTTCTACCGCGTTCGTTAAACAACTGTTAACCACAGACTCAAAAACTGTAGCCAATACAACCGTCTATTTCTATGTTACTTTCATTGCTCATGTAACCAGTAAGCATTCGTAAACCACAAACTCATGCATGAAGACAGTCAAACTAGCGAGTTCAATTTAAAACTTCCACAACAAATGCAATGGTTAAACACAGTCATAGTCATTTGTGAAACCAATAGCATTTTCTAATTCTATTTAACTTCCATAACTCATTCGATCGACACAATAAAAGAATCTGATCCTCTGAAATTTTGATCCCATAATCAATGCTCAAGCAGGCGTCACGCTAGAGTGATTAATGCTACTTCTAGATAAAAGTTTCAGAGGTATTTCTAGATAAAAGCTTTAGAGGTACTTCTAGATAAAAGCTTCAGAGGTACTACTAGACAAAAGCTTCAGTGGTACTACTAGATAAAAGCTTCAGAGGTACTACTAGTAAAACCTTCAAGAGGCATTTCTAGATAAAAGTTTCAGAGGTACTTCAGCATTAAAGTTTCAGTGGTACTTGAGGATGAAAGCTTCAGAGGCACTTCTAGATATGATCATATCATATAATCATTTTAATTTGCCACTTTGCTCGAAACGCTATGTGTATTAGTGGCTTTAGGTATTGTATGTACTAGCTCTATCTATAAATCCTACTTTATGTTTGCAAATCACCTATGTATGTACTTTTCCTGAATAAAAATTTGAATTTGAATTTTGAACAAGCACTGACTCCTTTGGACAGTGTGATACTAGAATTAGACTACTCTTTCAGACCATATGACAGTAGATTGGACTCCTCCTTCAGACCGGATGCTGATGTCTACAGACGGCCTCATATTCCCAAAGCTCCGCTGTGAGCTTGCTAGAGACTCAAAGGGCAAGGAGGAGATATGATCGAAGTATCCAACGAGTTAGAGCTGCAAACATTTTGGATCTAAAAACAAAAAAGTTTCTGAAACTGACGCAACGATCCAGGATCCTTAATAGTGGAATCTTCAGGTAGTTTGGTTGCCACGACCATTCAAGCTATGTATCTTACCATACCACTCAAGATGTTGTCCATCCTCTCGACTACTATTTGGGCTGGTCAGTACATCGACGACTTCACTTCATGAGGGAAAAACTTCTCAAACTTTCACACTAGTGGGCCTCGACGGGCATAGGAAGCTGGTGGCCTGACAAAGGTTCGCCCCTTTTACCCACCCCTATTAGTCCTGAGGATTTGTTCTCCCTGGATTTTAAACTGCTTGTCATTTACAGCACTTCGACGGGTAGGCAGTTCCGTGGGTGTAGAATCCTATGAGTGAAAAAGCATCTCCTGTTTTCGGTCCTACATTGTGGCTTGATGAGCTTGTGGTCGTTGTGCCTGCCGATTTGATGTTTTATTATCTCATGTACAGCTACCATCTTGGGAAATGTTAATAAAGTAGATTTAGAGCGACCTTGATTAGTTGACTTGTGGGAAACCATCACTACTAGCAGGAAGTAATGTTATTACATGGTCCCCCCTATAAAATTTACAATTTTCTATAACTCATAGCATCAATCGAAGGGAGGACTAATGAGAGTTAAGTGAATTCAAGAAAATAAAATAAAATAAAATGTTTATTCAGGTAAAAGTACATACATACAAGATGAATTAGGAACGTAACGTTGGATTTCTAGAAAGCGCTAGTACATACAATGCCTAAAGTTATTAATGCGTACTGCGTTTCGGGCAAGTCTATCTACGCTAATCATTTACCTGAATTTACCAATGTTTCACTATGCTCAGACATAAGTCAATAAGTCCAGATATCTCCTTAGCTAAATAATTATATGGATGTTAGGTGGCCGTGGAAGGAGGAGGCGGTGAGGTATGCTAAGTAAACATAAATGTTGTCTGAGCAAATGTTGGATATGATCGAAATATATAAATGTTTACATCAAATACTGCTAAATGAAACTCGGCAAATAAGGCGCATAGGTTACGGAAGGGATTCGTGGGCTAGTGGGAGGATAGTGAGAGCGTATATGTGTGTGTGTAAGAGAAGAAAACTTGCCTAATACAAATCCTGTTAAATGTATATGGCACTGAGATTGTCTGTGGGGGGAGTGAAAACGCTTGAGGAAATTAACTCAAGGATTGCTGGGGGGAAGAGGGGGGGGGATGTGAGAGTTGAGATGTTTGGATGGAAAGACTACACTGTTCTTTATCATAAATATGGAGAAAATCTGACAAGTCTATATATTTTCTCCGAAAAGAATGAAAGATATTGGAGTACTTGAGAACTCGAAAATATGAGGTTTTGAGGGAAGGGAGGGAATAATGAGGGAAAAGCACCAAGCCATTAGGACTATATAGCACTTGAAAGGGGGGCAGGATGTGGGATGGGACGGGGGGAAAGGTATGGTGCCCAACCACTTGGACGGTCGGGGATTGAACGCCGACCTGCATGCAGGGAGACCGTCACTCTACCGGCCAGCTGTACACGGTGTTTGTGACGTTTAGAGATGTACCATTCTACAAATGATGTGTAATGATGGATTGACTTCTTCCATTGAAATGTACGACTTGTCCTTTGCAACACAATACAGGGAAAAGTATGTAAGATGTCTAGTATGTTCACTGAATACAGATTCTTCCTGCAGAAAAATGTTTAAGTTGATAATAAATAGATTAGGAAGCGAGGATATCTAAATGCTTCACTCTCGTTCTGAATACACCAAATAAAATAATTGACAACAGACCCCTTAACACCTAACCTAACCTAACTTAATCTAGGCCTAGCTAACCAACAATTTTTCATATATATAGTTATTATTTTATAAGAAAATACCAAAATTTGAACAAAGAGTTCTATAATATTTATGAACACATCTCTGGGGTCGGTCGCTGCATGGACTAACCTGAGGACGGGTTGCAAAACAAAATGGGTAACTTTCTGTGTGAGTACCAACAGGTGACCAATCTGGACACACAGCCTCCATGACACTGAAGGCTTTAGTTGGAAGCTTAACGTATGTGATGTGACTTATGATAATATATCCAACTGAAAGGTAACTAATCAGCTCACATAAACGTCCTGGTTAGTAACTGAATTACTAGTTGTCGGTAACTTACACTGACTAGTTGTCGGTAACTTACACTGACTAGTTGTTGTTAACTTACACTGACTAGTTGTTGTTAACTTACACTGACTAGTTGTCGGTAACTTACACTGACTAGTTGTCGGTAACTTACACTGACTAGTTGTTGTTAACTTACAATGACTAGTTGATGGTAACTTACACTTCAAATCCTAAATAGCAGTGAGTATAAAATAGATGAAGTGTATCTCAGTATATTAGAATGTAACTGATTTTCCAGGACTGTTCCTGCGCGGGCCCCAAGCCTCTGGCTGGTCCGCTAAATGTTTCTCAATGAAGTACTTTCGCAACTCTTCTTCCAGAGATAATAGTAACTAAAGCTACTGCTGGCGGACTGAACACATTACGAAGTTTTGTACTCAAAAGTTAGTCTACATTTTAACTTTTGAAATTCTAAAGGGCATAACAAAGCAGTCTAACAATAATCCTAAGGTAACCTGTTTTAGATCATAATAAACATTCCTAGGTCTAACAATGTAAAGCCTAATTGGGGCTAAGTAGGCCTAGGAACGTCTATCATTTTAGAAGCTGCCATCTTTCTCTGGCTTTCTACATAATAAATAGTTCAGAACGTGCAATTTGTTTTTTTAATACAACAGTCTATATTTTGTACGTTCCGTCCATAGTCTCTAAACGTACTATTAATGTATCAGATTTGGAGTAGGATGACCAGGTAGGTCATAACCACACTGATTATCTGGAAAAAAATTATAATAGTTTTAAAGACTGTTTTGTAAATAACATTCTTATGTGCTATTATAACTATGTGGATATTTCCCCCTTTTTTTTTAAAAGTTTGAAATTATAATATTTAGAACAGAAGAACATGTTTAATGAATTTTTGAAGAAAGCCTATACTGATCTTATCTTATTGTTCAAACTTACAAACTTGTCATCCTCAAACATTCTATACAGCCCTTTTGCCAAAGTAATACTTATCAGTATTTCACTTAAATTGAATTATATTTAACTTAAGACAATAATCGTGAAAAGGAAGGAACTATTAGGAGAAGCGCCATTCCGACTATGTAGCACTTGGAAGGGGTCAGGATAAGGTTTTGGGATGGGACAGGGGGGGGGCAGGAATGGTGTCCAACCACTTGGACAGTCGGGATAAGAGAGAGAGAGAGAGAGAGAGAGAGAGAGAGAGAGAGAGAGAGAGAGAGAGAGAGAGAGAGGGAGAGAGAGAGAGAGAGAGAGAGAGAGAGAGAGAGAGAGAGAGAGAGAGAGAGAGAGAGAGAGAGAGAGAGAGACAGAGAGAGAGAGAGAGAGAGAGAGAGAGAGAGAGAGAGAGAGAGAGAGAGAGATTATATTAACATTAAAATAAAGTTTATTCTTAATAAAAGCCAATAATAAGCTCATTAAGTGAGTTACTAGGGCCAGACTTCAGATGAGCTGATGCAAGATAACAGCTCCTAGCTTGTTGTTTCATTAGGAACATCAATGACATTCCTAATGAATCTTAGTTATGATTTCAATTAAAATGAGACAGAGAGAGAGAGAGAAAGAGAAAGAGAACGACCATTAAAAATATGATTGAAAATAACACTAATGCCAAAAGTAAGAAAGTTAAAGTACGAGGATTGGTCAAAGAAACTGACTCTGACAACCCTAGAGAATAGAAGAAACAGGGGAGATATGATTGCAACATACATGATACTGAGGGGAATAGACAAGGACAGCATCTTACACTGAGAGAAAATAAGAAATTTCTTTCAAAGAGAAATGTGCGGAAAGAAGAAAGTTATAAAAGCCACCTCCATTCAATCTTTAAGTCAAGAATCGACAAAAATAACTCGAACGTCAGGCTTGATCAGTTATAACTCAGCGGTTGTGAGACTAGCAGGGCGGGGTATCAAGAGCTAGAGCTCAGGTCCCGGTAGTCAGTGAGAGGTCAACAGAGGGTGATGATGAGGTCTTACTGCCAGGAGAGTGCCGTAGTCCAGCGTGTACCAGCCTCCTATGTTGAACTTCTCCACACAAGCCACACATTGGATCACGTGACTCACCTGCAGGAATAAACCAACTTGTTACAAAAACCAAAATAATCCTCAATAACAGAATAAACTTAATTCATGTTTTCAGGAATTGAAGAATAAACGTGTTTGTATTAATTCAATTTTGGGGGGACTGGAAGTGTGTGTGTGTATATATATATATATATATATATATATATATATATATATATATATATATATATATATATATATATATATATATATATATATATATATATATATATATATATATATATATATATATATATATATATAGAGAGAGAGAGAGAGAGAGTATAAATAATATATATATATATATATATATATATATATATATATATATATATATATATATATATATATATATATATATATATATATATATATATATATATATATATTGGTGTATACTGGCAGCAGGTTTTCTTTCAAACATGTTTCATTGAATATGACCGCATATTCTGTATTTATTATTTTCTGGTTTAGGGCTTCTATCCCTCTAACTATTTTCTTAGCATCAGGGCTTAATTGAAATAGGAGTTCTCCAAAACTCATTTTCGTACTTTTAAGGTGAAGAAAAGAAGTGATTTACTATAGAGTGTATTACACTTATTTGTATAATTTGCACGACGTTTCGAACCTCCATGGTTCATTCTCAAGTGAACAGATCTTACAATACTAGTTGATTTTATACCCGCATTAGGTCAGGTGATAATACAATGAAGGTGAAAACATGGGGGGATACATAAGGGATAAACATAGGGGCTGCAGAAGGCTTATTGGCCCATACGAGGCATCTCCTATCCAAACACAATATATATATATATATATATATATATATATATATATATATATATATATATATATATATATATATATATATATATATATAAATGATATATTTTGGTAGCAGTTTTTCTTGTAAACATATGTTGTTGAATATGACCGAAAGGGTAAGATGATTATTTATTATGAAAGGGTAAAGGGTAAAATTAAATAGTGAGAAGATTCTAACACAAATCTTCTCAATATTTCTTATGTTTTCTCAATATTTCTTATGTTTTTCTTCACTGTTGAAAAATTAACTCTCCAAAGTTCATTTTCACACTATATTTATGGTCTGTCTCCTAGGAAAGCGTTTCGCAAGGCACTCCTTACATTTTCAAAGACAAATTTTCCATACTCTGCCAAGGCTTATATTCGCTTAGGTAAAGTGATAGAGGACATGATTGAGATGAACAAGTGGATCAATGGCTTAATGGGTATTAATAGGCCATTGCATGTTTAATGTTCTTGCTTCTGTGTTGGTTCGGGGTCTTGAAGTAGGTAGATTGTAATTATGTGTTACTTGGCTGTTGATTGCTGGTTTTGACTTTTTGATGTGTAGGGCCTCGCTGATGTCGAGTCTCCTGTTGTCGTTGTATCTATCGAAAAATTTCTGTGTTGTTTGTTAAGATGTCTCTGATGATGGTCTGGTTGTGTGAGGATATTATATGCTCTTTGATGGAGCCCTGTTGTTTGTACATTGTTAATCGCCTGGAGACGTTATTGTCTTGCCTATATACTGAGATCTTTGGGGCTGAGAGTCCCCAAGTGGGGATGTGAAGACATAGACAACGTTGGTCTCTTTTAAGACGTTTGGTGTCTGGAGAGTTCTTCATAAGTAGGCTTACCATCTTATTTTCGTAGTAAATTGTTAATAGTATTTTCTGATTTGTGTCTGCGGGGATAACGTTCTTATCAATAATATCTTTCAGGACACTTTCCTCCGTTTTATGAACCGTCGAAAAGACGTTCCTGTAAAACAATCTAATAGGAGGTACAGGTGTTGTGTTAGTTGATTCTTCAGAGGGCTCTAGGAACAGATGTTCCTCTAGAGCATCATCCTGGGAACATCCAGCGCATAGGTTCGAACCCTCATCAAGACCCTTGTGGATTTTTCAAAGGTATTAATAATAAAGAAAAGGTAAATTCATTATAATAAGAGTCAAATAATTGTATAATCGAGAACGCAATAATTAGTATAACAATGAGACCAATACATTCTAAAGCGAACAGGATGTTATTTCGTTGTTATAGAACGTCACAATGGCACCAGAGGAAGTGGGCGCTCCGTCTCCACCAGCCCTGGTGTTGGAGGTACTCCCCAGCTGACCTCCACCACCCCAAGTGTTGGAGGTACTCCCCAGCTGACCTCCACCACCCCTGGTGTTGGAGGTACTCCCCAGCTGACCTCCACCACCCCTGGTGTTGGAGGTACTCCTCAGCTGACCTCCACCACCCCTGGTGTTGGGGGTACTCCCCAGCTGACCTCCACCACCCCTGGTGTTGGAGGTACTCCCCAGCTGACCTCCACCACCCCTGGTGTTGGAGGTACTCCCCAGCTGACCTCCACCACCCTGGTGTTGGAGGTACTCCCCAGCTGACCTCCACCACCCCTGGTGTTGGAGGTACTCCCCAGCTGACCTCCACCACCCCTGGTGTTGGAGGTACTCCCCAGCTGACCTCCACCACTCCTGGTGTTGGAGGTACTCCCCAGCTGACCTCCACCACCCCTGGTGTTGGAGGTACTCCCCAGCTGATCTCAACTGAAGCAGTTCTCTGACGTAAGCAACCCTCCAAATCTCAACACATCCTCCAAAAATGATAGTGCTTACAAAAGATATTACAGTACAAAAATTAACTATTTTCCCCTCCCCCCCTAAAAAAAATCCATGTTTTGTACAATTGGAATACTCCAAATGGCGTCTAAAATATTGGAACGGAAACTATAAAACCCTAACCTGGGATAGGCCTAAATAATCAGTCCTGGAGGCCTAAAAAAATTGCGCTAACCTGACCTAACCGCCGGCCCACGAATACAAAAATAGAAAATAGAAAACTTAACATAGCGTCAATTTGGCCAGCCGCTGTGATTTTGAGTACGTCTGTTTTTTTTTAGCCTCAAGGGATATACGTCAAAATGCGTTGTATACTACTCAAGAGGACGGGGATGAATATATGCCAACTTAAGCCTGCTTTAGTACAAACATGTACTATACTACTCCAAGGAAAGGATAGACGATTGGACGATTAATTCATGTAGCGACTGGGTGACTAATTCATTTAATGGCTCGATGCGTAACTTATCTAGTGACTAGATGACTAACTCATCCGGTGACTGACAGAAAACTTGCGTATGATTCTGACTGGATGAATAATTGACCAAGTTGCAGGAAGTGAGTATTATATTATTAACTATCACCTGAAAGCAAAGGAAGACTTCAGACCCGGATAAAGGTTCTTAGGAGCACAAAAAGACTCTAATTGTCTTGAATACTTCCTCCAATCAGAGCACATTGTGTTCACTTCTCTTGTTTGGATTATCAAGCAGCTCCAACTCTCAAAACAAGGTAACTAAAGGTAAGGTAAGGTAAATCATCAGGAGAAAACACTGTTGTTGTTTAAGATTCAACTTCTGGGAACAAAAAGTTCCAAGTAGCATGGGTTATGGTGAGCCCGTAGGGGACTTACCTGGCACTGGAGCGGTGCTGAATGTGCTGAGAAAACACAACACTACATGTGCTGTGTTTTAAACTTATCACTGTTTTTTAAAGCTGTTGTTTAACACTGTGTTTTAAAGCTGCTGTTTAACACTGTGTTTTAAAGCTGCTGTTTAACACTGTTTTAAAGCTGTTGTTTGACACTCTGTTTTAAAGCTGTTGTTTAACACTGAGTTTTAAAGCTGTTGTTTAACACTGTGTTTTAAAGCTGTTGTTTAACACTGTTTTAAAGCTGCTGTTTAACACTGTGTTTTAAAGCTGTTGTTTAACACTGTGTTTTAAAGCTGCTGTTTAACACTGTGTTTTAAAGCTGTTGTTTAACACTGTGTTTTAAAGCTGTTGTTTAACACTGTGTTTTAAAGCTGTTGTTTAACACTGTGTTTTAAAGCTGTTGTTTAACACTGTGTTTTAAAGCACACAACACTACATGTGTTGCTTGCTGAATGTGATGAGAAAACACTAAGCCAGTATGACTATATAGTACTTGGGTGGGATATGAGGGTAAGGTGCTGGAATATGAGGACATGGTACTGGGATAAGAGGGGGGGACAAGAGACTGGGATATAAGGACATGAAGCTGGGATATGATCCCGGAGCCAAACCACTTGGGATAATCGGGAATCGGACGCCGGCCGTGCAATCATCTGCGTCCACATAATTAAAACCCCTTTGATTGCACTAATCTTCAATTTTAAATCCCCAAAACAGTAAACATTAGTTTATGAATGTGGCTAAAGCTATCCTAACCAATCCTAACTTAACTTATTTTAACTTCTATAATTTTTAGCACTGCATATAGGTATTCCCTATTGCAATGCATAATAGTTATTGCAATTATATTTGTATGTAAAACTGTTATTGATTGTCAATCGATTTTATCCTGAATATCTGCATATACATTTTTAAAGTTCTTTCTGTTTACACAACGAAATCACAATAGCGTGAAATTTATATGAGAAAATGGGGAGGCCTAGGACGTAAGTTCGATCCCACTGCATTGCTCCAATAGGTTTTTCCTTAGTTTTTAATGACAATGAATAAGTTTTTCAGTGTCTTTCATTGGTTATTCACAAAGTATTTTCTGTTGAGAGTAATAGGAAAATGTACAATTTTGAGTTAAAGCGTCAAGCATTGTGAGTGAAATTGACGTATTCAATTTCCAGTAAATAAAATTTTCGAGCAATTGTACAGGATTGCAACTCACTCGATATTTGATGGTCTGATCAGAAGTCTTACAACTGAGGTCCCTCAGGAGCTTCGCCGCCTTCTTTACCTGGAAGAGTAAACGAACGACATGTTGAAAACGACCGATAGGCTAAAAAAAAAAAAAAAAAAAAAAAAGACGTATGAATCTATTCGTAAATTTTTGGTTAAATAAAATGATAGGGTTTGTCATGATGTTTACAGTTGCCAATTTTGCTCATTTTTTATACCATATATATAGAAAACAAATAATTAAGTTAGATAGACAAGTTTCTGATAACATTTTTAGGCAGCCTATTTTTTGAATAACGGGTTAGATAACATATTTTTGGATAACACATTTGGTAAAACTTACGTGGGCCTGGCATCATTGGGCAACATACATTTTGAGAACAGATCTGAGTAACACCGTACTGGATAACTCATATATGGAGAACATCAATAATTTTACTCCAAAAGTAACTCTGTATGATTAGTGACCTTATGTAACTCGATTAGTGATTAGTGACCTCATGAAAGGCTTTATCGAGCAGCAATGCTACACGATAAAGCATTTTATATGTAATAATCACTGCTTTCTTTTTGTAATAAATAAGTATTATTATTATTATTGTATTTTTATTTAAAAAGAGCGATCCTGTATCAGTTTCAAGCTATCGAACGTAAGATTTTTTTTAAAGAATTTAAACTAAATTTAGCAACAGAAATTCTGGATATGTAAAATAATGAAGCATATTTAAACTATAAGAAAATTTAAGAATCTATATGAAATAGATGCCTTAAAATCTGTCAGAAAATGATAACTGTCTAAAAAAAATTATCTTTCGTATAATTGAGTATAACTTTAATATTTTATTTATGCTAAAATATGACACGGGTCTGATTATAATGTTTGATAGGATGTGAGTCACTGATCACACAGTAAACAACACAACCATGCACGCAAACAACACAACCATGCACGCAAACAACACAACCATGCACGCAAACAACACAACCATGCACACAAACAACACAACCATGCACGCAAACAACACAACCATGCACGCAAACAACACAACCATGCACGCAAACAACACAACCATGCACGCAAACAACACAACCATAAGCAGGCGATGAGTCACAATAACGTGGCTGAAGTATGTTGACCAGACCACACACTAGAAGGTGAAGGGACGACGACGTTACGGTCCGTCCTGGACCATTCTCAAGTCGATTGTCTCACAATCAATCATTCTCACAATCGACTTGAGAATGATCCAGGACGGACCGAAACGTCGTCGCCCCTTCACCTTCTAGTGTGTGGTCTGGTCAACAACTTTACCATAACATTATATTTACATTTCCATTACGTTAATGAGAGCATCGTAAATAAAAAAACGACGCACTTACTGGGGGAAAGGGTGTTATCTTAATTACCTAATTGTAAGTAATTACGATAGTTGATACGCCCTTGATATATATACCTCAGTTTCAATGCATAACTTTGTCGTCAATGAAAATGGAGGAGCTCACCATCGTTCTTAACTTATTTAGAAAACGTTTGTACCTCATTTTTAGTGGCAAACTTCTCTATCACCGAATACGTAACTGTCATTCTTACCCGATTAGTAAACATTTGGCCCAAGTCACAGAGGTAGAAGATCATAGCATAGGACATTAGTAACATCAGCCCAGATGATCCTCCCATTCTTAATTGACGCACTATGTCGCAAGAGCTGGTGACACACACCATTATGCCCGTCGACAGGAATATGTTGATCATTTCATTGAAGTAATCAGCTGCCATCTCCTGCAGATCTTCAACCTTAAATCGGAGAAATAACAACGTTTTAATTCAGGTCATGTTTTTGCCGGCAGATACAACCTATTATTATTATTATTATTATTGAAAAAATATGTTGTATCAATTCTGGGATTTGAACTATTGTTCTAGTGAATACCAAACGCTTACCTTATGTCACTCGACCATGATAGGGTTAAGACAAGTGTCTGATATTCACTAGAACACTCGTTCATATCCCTGCTCGACTCAAACTGATTTTTCATTGATTTATCTCTCCATTGTGACTTCTTTGTGTTGTTATTACACAGAGAAGTCACATTATCGTCATATATCAATGAGAAAATTGTCGTACTGCACCTAGAGGGTGCAGTAGTACCCTAGGTTGCAATTCTTTGACCATGTCGTGGCGTAGTCGTTTAGAGCGTGCATCTCTCAATACCCAGCGCATCGGTTCGAATTCTCATTATGGCTCATATTTGTTTTCTCATTATTATTATTATTATTATTATTATTATTATTATTATTATTATTATTATTATTATTATTATTATTATTATTATTATTATTATAAAACAAATCCTCAGGAGCCTTCATGAAGGTTCGAATCTATGCGTTGGGTGTCCCAGGCGCGTTCTAGTCGACTGTACCACAACAACGTAAAAGAATTGCAACCTGGGGTTCAACTGCACACACGAGGGTGTTCGTTGTTGTTGTAAACAACAACTTAATAATTTTCCCGGACATCTCACCTGATGGATCTGGCATTCCAAACTGTGAAAAGCTGATATCATCGTCTGTAAGTTAGCCTTGGATATTGGGACGTTTTCAGAGCCCAGAGAATCATCTGTAGGGCCAAGGGCAAGGAGGTGAGTACAGACCTTGATCGTTTCTTCCGTCATCGTCAACACTTGACTCGAAAGGACTTGAAGAACAGTCTGGAAGATCTCAATTGGTGCCAGAAACCAAGGGATAAAAAGAAAGAGGAAAACGAGCATTGTGATGAGTCCAATAATACTTCTCTCGCTCAGGTAAAAATACATGTAATATATTCCAAATCCTGTATTGATGGTGAAGATCGCCAGGTAAGCAATATTTTTCATCTTTTGGTACCACTTCTTTCCATCAGGCGAACTTGAGGGTAACTTGGAGAAAGCCGCTAAAATCCGTTCAAGTTTCTTGCTCTTGGCTAACATGACAGTTAGCACTGCCATCCGGGAAAGCATTGCTATGGCAAAGGAATATACATGAATTTTACTTTCAATATCTGGCATAGTAGTTCCGAAAAAAACCAGCTTGGTGTTCAAAAACCCCATACTCATCATGAATGCTTGAATGAATAGGCCCCAGAGGAAGAGGGGCAAACTGAACTTGAGTATTGCGTGAGTCTTGGACGATTGGAAGGGAAATGCTCCACAGATTTGAAGCCCCAGCATCGAGAGTTCGAAAGGCGAAGCTGCACGCTTTCTTACTTCTAATAATACCATGTTGAAATGACCAAATACATATGTTGAGTAGATGAGTATGAACGATCTTAATCCATTAAATTCCTTTTGTTCAGAGTATGCTGTTTATAGGTCTATGTTGCGTACTGCACTGTGCTGTTCACAGGGATATGTTGTGTATGGATCTATGCTGTGCACAGGGCTATGTTCCAGACAGCACTATGCTCTTCACTAGACTATGTTGCGTACGGCACTATGATGTGTTCGAAGCTATAGTGCGTAAGGCACTATGTACTAAGCAGCGAACTTCACTATGTTGTGCACAGAACTATGTTGTGCACAGAACTATGTTGAACTGCGGTCAATGATAGATCATAAGGCGTAAGTCTATTGGGATGTTTGTCTGATCGACCAGGCGTCAGAGGAGGTAATGGACTGTCGTGTGCAGAATAACCCCGAGTTTACCTCATCGATAGTATACACAAGATCCCATTAGGTGTCAAGTCATCACCCTGTATAATTTATAGTTGAACATAACGATACAAAATAAAGAAAACGATAACATTAAAAGTCGTTAGAAAACCACTCTGGTTATCAAGGAAGCTCCCTTTTTTCTACTAGTGTTGTTATTGTAATGCTTCAAGAAGGTGGAAAATATGCATTAGTATAACTGGTGAGTGACTGGTTGGTTTGGTATTGGGTTTATGGCCTATCAGCCCCTTAAAAGTTGCTAAGTCACCACAATAGCCTACTGACCAACCAGTAAGTTTGGTGTTGGGCTCAAGCTTATCAGCCTCTTAAAGGTTGTTAAGCCACCACAATAGCTTATTGACCAACAGCAAGTTTGGTGTTGGGCTTCTGGCCTATTGTTACGGACCCGAGCCCAGCGTCCGAGCACGGAGCAGTGACGACCGCACCATCTGTGGGTCAGCTCCCGAAACCCCCTCCAAATGGACGACGCCATCTAGTGAGGACGAGATATACTGGCCACAAGGGCTAGTTTCCCGTCCTAATCAGCTCGTGACGCAGCCGCTGCTGACTTCTGGTGAGCTGACGCTTAGAAAGCAACGCCATCTATGGAGTGGATAGGTGGGCGTTTGTGTCTAAGCCGGTAAGTGAGATGCCCTAGAGTGTAACCGGTACTGATGACGTGTCTGATTACAGAGTCGACCTGGGACTGCTGTAATGAACGTTGGATCAGTCTACCCAAGGCAGCCATAGAGTCTCCAAGTATTAGCTGCAGAAGTTGAGTCACCCCCCCCCCCCCCCCGGATGAACACTGTTGTGTTAGCCTGCCTGTGACGTGGCAGTTGAGGAATTGTCGTACCCGGGGCTGACTAGTGGAGGAGACTAACCACTGGGGTGTTGTGGTGAGGAGAGTGATCTGTGGAATCACACGAGGCTCCTGCCTAGGGCTCGCAACCCTAGTATCGGTCGTGGAGTGGCCTACGCAGCGTTGCTGATTGGAACCTGCCAGCTAAAGGCTGGATTTGTGGTTGACGGCCTCCACGACGGTGCACCCAGTGGAACTGTGATTCGGCTGGCCTGTGGCCGGGGTAGACTCGTCGAGGGAATCAAAAGATTCATCGTGAGGCCACAAGAGAACCAGGACCACTCGTCTTGAGCACCGTGAACGTCCAGAGTCTTCAGAGGAAGACCACGTTGTACATAATAGTGTTTATACCTCCCCCGTGTGATAATCTATATATTATTTATGGTGATGGTGATAATTATATTATTAAGTTTTTGCCTTTGTCTCCCTTCCCCTTTAATTTACTTGCGTTATGGAGCACACCCCTTGAAAGCCACTACTAGCTTGGGGCCGGATACCCAAACTCTACTAACATCAGTGAAAGAACCCAGTTGCGACCCGAGAGGGCCGTAACACCTATCAACCTCTGGAGGGTCATTAAAGCCACCTCAACAGCTTACTGAACCAGCAGCAAGTACAACCTTAGACCTGGACACTATCCAGGACTCAAGTAAACTCTCAGTACCTAAACACCGAGAAGTGGTATACAATTATTGGTCTAAGTGTCCATTTGTGAGAGACTGGACCGAACTTTTAACTGAAGGAATGTATTCTTGATCAGACTAAGTCTTATGTGGGTATTATTCGTAAGTTTTGGGCATGGCTCAGTGAGGATAATTCTTAGTTGTTTCACCAGAATTGATGAAAAAAGTCACCATATCTAGTGGTCTTGATGGGGACAATAAGACTGCGACTTGCTAAAAGCACTACTGTGTTCTGGGATATTTCCCTACTGACTTTTGAGATGAAGTAATGTCCGGGCATGTGCTGTTTCGTCGGGTAGGCGATTCCATGTGTTTCCTTACAAAACATCTCTTCTTTTGTGTCCTTCATTGTGGCTTGTTGAGCTTGAAGCTGTGTCCCCTTGTGTGAGTTACATTGTGGCGTGCTGAGCTTGAAGCTGTTGCCCCTTGTGTGAGTTACATTGTGGCGTGCTGAGCTTGAAGCTGTGTCCCCTAGTGTGAGTTACATTGTGGCGTGCTGAGCTTGAAGCTGTGTCCCCTTGTGTGAGTTACATTGTGGCATGCTGAGCTTGAAGCTGTGTCCCCTTGTGTGAGTTACATTGTGTCGTGCTGAGCTTGAAGCTGTGTCCCCTTGTGTGAGTTACATTGTGGCGTGTGAGCTTGAAGCTGTTGCCCCTTGTGTGAGTTACATTGTGGCGTGCTGAGCTTGAAGCTGTGTCCCCTTGTGTGAGTTACATTGTGGCGTGTGAGCTTGAAGCTGTGTCTCCTTGTGTGAGTTACATTGTGGCGTGCTGAGCTTGAAGCTGTGTCCCCTTGTGTGAGTTACATTGTGGCGTGCTGAGCTTGAAGCTGTGTCCCCTTGTGTGAGTTACATTGTGGCGTGCTGAGCTTGAAGCTGTTGCCCCTTGTGTGAGTTACATTGTGGCGTGTGAGCTTGAAGCTGTGTCCCCTTGTGTGAGTTACATTGTGGCGTGTGAGCTTGAAGCTGTGTCCCCTTGTGTGAGTTACATTGTGGCGTAACTAGAAAATAGTAGAAAATAGGAAGCTGTCTTGATAACCTTCTAATGCTTTTTATTGTTCTCGTTTTCTTTATTGTATACCGTTATGTTCAACTATAAATTATACAGGGTTTTGACCAGACACCTAATGGGATCTTGTGTAAACTATCGATAAGGTAAACTCGGGGCTATTCTGCACATGATAATCCATTACTCGTCCTGACGCTTAGTCGATGAGACAAACATCCCAACAGACTTACGCCTTAGGACCTATTACTAACTGGAGTTCAAAATAATTCACAGTGATCAGCATAGTTCTGTGCACAACATAGTGAAGTTCGCTGCTTAGCATGAGAGGTACGCCTTACGTACTATAGCCCCGTGCACACCATAGTGCCGTACGCAACATAGTCCAGTGAACAGCACAGTGCAATCAGCAACATAGCCCATTGAACAGCACACAACATAGCCTCTATGGACATTTTAGTGACGTATGCAACATTCTCCTGTGAACACCATACATCCGTATACAACATAACCCAGTGAACAGCATAGTGCAGTACGCAACATAGCCATGTAAACAGCCTTCTCCAAACTAAACAGAAAACGAATACTAACGTAATTTCAAGGATTGAGATCGTCCATACTCACCTATTCAACAATATATATTTCGTCATATCAACATGGTATTATTAGAAGCAAGAAAGGGTGCAGCTTCCCCTTTCGACCTCTCGATTCGGGGGCTTCAATTATGTGGAGCATTTCCCTTCCATTCGTCCAAGACTCACACAATACTCAAGTTCAGTTTGCCGCTCTTCCTCTGGGGCCTATTCATTCAAGCATTCATGATGAGTATGGGGCTTTTCATCGTCAAAGATTTTTTCGCAAACCCGTTTGGAGATATTGGAAGTAAAATTTGTGCGTATTCCTTTGCCTTAGAAATGCTTTCCCGGTTGGTAGTGCCGACTGTCATGTTAGCCAGAAGCAAGAAACTTGAACGGATTTTAGCGGCTTTCTCCAAGTTACCCACAAGTTCGCCTGATGAAAAGAAGTGGTACCAAAAGATGAGAAATATTGCTTATCTGGCGTTCGTCATCATCAACACAGGATTTGGATTACATTTCATATATGTTTCTCTGGGAGAAAGCAGTATTATTGTAATCATCAACATGCTCGTCTTCATCTTACTTTTGACTCCTTGGTTTCTGGCACCAATTGAGATCTTTCAGACTGTTCTTCAAGTTCTTTCGAGTCAAGTGTTGACGATGACGGAAGAAACGATCAAGGTCTGTACTCACCTCCTTGCCCTTGGCCCTACAGATGATTCTCTGGGCCCTGAAAACGTCCCGATATCCAAGGCTAACTTTCAGACGATGATATCCGCTTTCCACAGTTTGGAATGTCAGATCCATCAGGTGAGATGTCAGGGAAAATAATCAAGTTCTTGTTAGCTAAAAACAATATTGATTGTTGTTTCTTTGATTTGTGTGTATCTTAGATGTGTATGTTTGTCTTGGATACAGGTGCATCGTATATATCTTAGGTATGTAATATATTGCAGATAGTTCACATTTTGTAATTTGTGTGACATGGTCACTCGCTGGCAAATATTTTACCCTTTGGTGTTTGTAAACATTAATATTCTTTGAAGCAAAGTGTCTGACATTGAAAAGGACGTGGTTAGTGTGTTGATTGTCTTGGAAACACTAACTGGGTCCAGCCGGTTTGTTAGTCGACTACACTAACCAATGAGCCAAAAGCAACGTAACAGTAATCTGAAACATAGATTCCGAGTAACATCACAGGCCTCGTGAGCCACTTGGCTGTTTCAAGCGTAGTTTAGACATAAATATAAGTGTGTGTGTGGTTCTTATGCAGTGAACATACCTTGCATAGGCCAAAAGATTTTTGCATTTTTCTACATTTCATATAAATTTTTTTCTAGAACTAATTATCTACATCTAAACATCCCTAATGATTTTTTGTTAAGAAAAAAAAATATTTCGCAGTCAATTGAATAATATTCGGCAAGAAATTATTGATGTCATAGGATAGGAAAGTAACCCCCATCCCTAGACAACACAGACACAAATGTCCATTTAAAAGGCAATCCAAGCAGACATTTAAAAGTCCGTGGATGTGGGTTCGATCTCATCGAACTTATTTCATAAAAAGTCTATCACATTTTTGCGATTTCACTGTGCAATATGTTGCAAAAATCACATTCAAATATGTAGAAAAGGCAAAACATTAAATGCTAAGAACACAACATTTGAAATGTATTATTTAATTAAAATGAAATGCTATAATGGCACTTAGAACTGATGTCAGTTATTGAATATATACACCAACTGTTTATATATATATATATATATATATATATATATATATATATATATATTTTATTAAATATGACCGAAAAAGTAAGATTAATAATTCTAACACGAATTTTCTCAATCTTTCGTACATTATGCTTCACTGTTGGAGGTAAATCAAAAATCACTTCTCCAAAATTCATTTTTATTTCTAGTCTGACGCGACACGGGCGCGTTTCGTAAAACTTATTACATTTTCAAAGACTTCACAAATACACAACTGATTAGAACTTGCGTTTCCCTGATTTTATATCTACATTTGAGTGAGGTGGGAAGGGTGATGTGGCATTACATTTGAGTAAGGTGGGAAGGATGATGTGGCATTAGAGGATATTAATAAAGTATCAACACAAGACAGAACACGAAACAATGGATATTGAATAGAAGTGTTTGTAGAAAGCCTATTGGTCCATATTTCTTGATGCTTCTATATTGGAGCGGAGTCTTGAGGTGGGTAGAATATAGTTGTGCAATAATTGGCTGTTGATTGCTGGTGTTGACTTCTTGATGTGTAGTGCCTCGCAAACGTCGAGCCGCCTGCTATCGCTGTATCTATCGATGATTTCTGTGTTGTTTATCGATAGATACAGCGATAGCAGGCGGCTCGACGTTTGCGAGGCACTACACATCAAGAAGTCAACACCAGCAATCAACAGCCAATTATTGCACAACTATATTCTACCCACCTCAAGACTCCGCTCCAATATAGAAGCATCAAGAAATATGGACCAATAGGCTTTCTACAAACACTTCTATTCAATATCCATTGTTTCGTGTTCTGTCTTGTGTTGATACCCTATTAATATCCTCTAATGCCACATCATCCTTCCCACCTTACTCAAATGTAATGCCACATCACCCTTCCCACCTCACTCAAATGTAGATATAAAATCAGGGAAACGCAAGTTCTAATCAGTTGTGTATTTGTGAAGTCTTTGAAAATGTAATAAGTTTTACGAAACGCGCCCGTGTCGCGTCAGACTAGAAATAAAAATGAATTTTGGAGAAGTGATTTTTGATTTACCTCCAACAGTGAAGCATAATGTACGAAAGATTGAGAAAATTCGTGTTAGAATTATTAATCTTACTTTTTCGGTCATATTTAATAAAATATGTCTACAGGAAAGACTGCTACCAAAATATACTAATATATATATATATATATATATATATATATATATATATATATATATATATATATATATATATGTCGTACCTAGTAGCCAGAACGCACTTGTCAGCCTACTATGCAAGGCACGATTTGCCTAATAAGTCAAGTTTTCCTGAATTAATATACTTTCTCTAATTTTTTTCTTATGAAATGATAAAGCTACCCATTTGATTATGTATGAGGTCAATTTTTTTTATTGGAGTTAAAATTAACGTAGATATATGACCGAACCTAACCAACCCCACCTAACCTAACCTATCTTTATAGGTTAGGTTAGGTTAGGTAGCCGAACAAGTTAGGTTAGGTTAGGTTAGGTAGGTTAGGTAGTCGAAAAACAATTAATTCATGAAAATTTGGCTTATTAGGCAAATCGGGCCTTCCATAGTAGGCTGAGAAGTGCGTTCTGGCTACTCCTACTATGCAAGGCCCGATTTGCCCAATAGGCCGAGTGATTTTCTTTATTTTCAATAAATTGATTCCTATTGGTTTATTTTAAATATTATTATTATATTATATTAAGCACATAAATTATTGATTTAGTTTTGTTTGTTTAAGTTAGGTTAAGATAGGTTAGGGTAGGTTAGGTAGGGTTGGTTAGGTTAGGTAGGGTTGGTTAGGTTCGGTCATATATCTACGTTAGTTTTAGCTCAAATTTAAAAAAGTTAGCCCATACATAATGAAATCAATAGCTTTATGATTTCATAAGAAAAAAATTGAAAAATAATGTAATTCTGGAAAACTTGGCTTATTAGGCAAATTGGACCTTGCATAGTAGGCCAAGAACTGCGTTCTGGCTACTAGTTTTTTTTTTTAATTTTTGCCCCGAGGGGCGAGTTTATTGGGCAGCGCCACTCATCTTGTGAGTGGACACACCGCCATAGCAACATGTACAACTCTCCCCAATAGGAAGAAAACCCGCTGGGTTGTTCATCCTGTCACTTGTACCCATACACAGCTGGGACTTGCTTAACTGTCTCAAGTGAACAGCTCCTCAAACAAGAAGATTAACAGCTATCAACCCTTAAAAGCTTACGTTATCTTGCGGGTGCAAAATGGGGAAATCTTTTAAGAACATTATCAATATTTGACAAATATTGCTGCAGTCTTGGTGCTGCAGACTGTTGTTTCGTGGTTGTATGTTCAGAAGTTCATGAAGTTCCTGGATTGTCTAGTCATATGGTGGACGGTGTTTTGCTGCTTTCCTTAGTGCCTTATTTTGCACGGCTTGCAGTTTTTGCATGTTAGTTTTCTTTAAGGTGTGTGCTTCAACTGATTGTCTTAATAATAATAGTAATTTTTTTTTTTTTGAGATATATACAAGAGTTGTTACATTCTTGTACAGCCACTAGTACGCGTAGCGTTTCGGGCAAGTCCTTAATCCTATGGTCCCTGGAATACGATCCCCTGCCGCGAAGAATCGTTTTTTCATCCAAGTACACATTTTACTGTTGCGTTAAACAGAGGCTACAGTTAAGGAATTGCGCCCAGTAAATCCTCCCCGGCCAGGATACGAACCCATGACATAGCGCTCGCGGAACGCCAGGCGAGTGTCTTACCACTACACCACGGAGACTGCTATAATAACAATAATAATAACAATAATAATAATAATATGTCGTATCTCCCAACAAAAACATGACATGAAATAAAATCTTGTTAATTCTCTAATTTAAGGTTGAAGATCTGCAGGAGATGGCGGCTGATTACTTCAATGAAATGATCAACATATTCCTTGTGACGGGCATATCGTCGTGTGTCTCCAGCTCTTACGACATACTTCGTAAATTAAGAATGGGAGGATCATCTGTGGGCATGCTAATAATAACCAATTTTTTTCTTTTCTTCCTCTGTGACTTGGGTCAAATATTTACCAATCGGGTAAGAATGATAGTTACATTTGTACAGAGAGGGAAGTTTGCCACTAAAACTGATATACAAACGATTTCTAAATAAGTTAAAAACGATATCTGGTGCCCCATTTTCATTGACAACAAAGTTTTGTATTTAAATTGAGGTACTTATCAGGAAATTATTAACATTGATAATTACATGCTATTAGGTAATTAGAATGGGCTCCAAAATGGCGTTTTTTTATCGTGTTACAACGTTTTAATGTATTGACAATATAAATAAAACGGTTTTGATACGTTGTTTGCAGGGATGAGTTTATTAGAGTGATCAGGGCTTTATAAAATTATGTACTTATATCCTATTTAAATTCTTCAATCTGACCCCAGCAATATATACTATGAATAATAAGTAAGAATAATAAATATTGTAAGGGAGTGCAATCTCGTAATTTTAAATAATAATAACCGTGATATACACAGAGAGTAATCACGCTAACGTGACTGCATCTATGAGAAAATCTGTAGGAACCATGTTGAGGGTTCGAACTTGTGTGGTGGGTAATTCCATGCACATGCTCCAGACACTCAGGCCTCGACATGATATGATTGCAACCTTATTATCAAACAATACATAGGTTCGAACCCTAGTCAGGGCTCCTATGGATGTGCTCATTGATGCAGTCACGTTAGTGTGATTATTCTCTGTGTGTTGAAAGAGCATTGTCAGAGGTAGAACATACTTAGATGACAGAGGCAGTGAGAATGGGGGGGGAGCGGATTGTGTGAAAATACTATTCCACTTCAGTACTGAAGCCTCAGGAAATCCTTGGTTGTTCAGTAGAACTCCTGGTAACTGAGATATAGGAACCACTTCTCATTCATAATTATGGCAGCAAAATGATACTCAATTATAAAACCGATAATTATTTAGCCTGTTATAATTTTTCTTCCAGATTAGGCATCTTTGCCACATAGATAATTAAGTTTTCAAATAGTTTAAATATGCTTCCCTATTTTAAATATCCAGAATTGTTGTTGATAGATTTATTCTGAATTAGTGAGAAAACTTACGTTCAATAACGTGAAACTGATACAGAACCTTTTTTTTTTAATATAAATAATAATAATAATACTTGTTTATTACGAAATTAAAAGTGATAAATATATTTGTATTGTTTTCAGGTAAAACATTGCTGTTTGTTGTATAAGATCACTAAACATGCATAGTGTTAGGAGTACAACTGTTGATGTTCTTCATATATCAGTACTCCAATGCTGTGTTACTCAGATATGTTCTCCAAATATATGTTGCCCAGTGATGCAAGGCTCATGTATATTTTACCAAACGTGTTATCTAAAAATATGTTTTCAAAACAGCTATAAAAAAAATAGGCTACCCAAAAATACCATCTGAAAAATGTCTATCTATATATGTTTGTATATGTTTCTATAAAAAAAATGTTCTGCATGTTTGAAAAACATACAAACCCATGATGTTTTCCAAAACCTTGTTATGCACAAATGTTATTAAAACTTATCAAAAAATTTGTTACCCAAAAATGTTATTTGAAAATTGTCTATCCAAAGGTTCGTTATCCATAAATATGTTATCCAAAATGAGACAAAAAATGGCAACTGTAACGTTCTCACGATCCCTATCACTTGATTTAAAAAAAAAAATTACGAATAACTTCATACATCTTTTTTTTTTTAACCTATCGGTCGTTTTCATTATGTCGTTCGTTTACTTTTCCAGGTAAAGAAGGCGGCGAAGCTCTTGAGGGACCTCAGTTGTAAGACTTCTGATCAGACCATCAAATATCGAGTGAGTTGCAATCCTATACAATTGCTCGAAAATTTTAATTTACTGGACATTGAATTCTTTGTAACTCAAACTTGCACATTTCTGCTGAAATGTGAAATTGTTCTAACTCAAACTTGCACAAATGAAACTGACAAACTTGTCAGTTTCATTTGGAATTTGCAAACAAAATTTCATTATTACTTAGTATAATTGAAGAACATATTTTTTGGAGCAAATACCCTGGGATTGAATTCAAATGTCCCCATTTTCTCATACAAATTTCATGGTATTGTGATTTCATTGTTTAAACGCGAAAGAGCTTTAAAAAAATGTGATTTATGCTACCATATGCAACAAAATCAATTACATGAGAAATATATTACATATAAAAATGCTTGCAAAATCTATTAATATATACCTATGCAATGCTAAAAAAAATTTGAACAGAGTTATAGGTTAACCTAGGATTGGTTAAGGTAGGTCTGGGTTTTTAGGTTTGGTTAAGTTAGCATATGGTTGGTTCAGTTTGGTTTTGTTCAATTATATTTATTAGATTAAGTGAGGTTGGGTTACTTTAGGTTAGATTAGGTTTGGTTTGCTTAGGTTAGATTTGGGTTGGTTAGGTTAGATTTTGTTTGGTTATGTACGATTAAATTTGGGTTACGTTAGGTTTGACTGTTAGATTATGTTACGTTAAGAATGGGTTTGATTAAAAATAGGTGAGGATTGGTTTGCAATTGAACTAATATGTCTCAAAATGTGAATTATATGGAAGGGAATTTAACCTAACATGAAGGCCCTGTAAACATGAACATATTAACCTCCCCCTCAGCTGGTGGTGAATATAAATCAATTAGTTAGGAAATTCTGACCATGTCAGTTTTTAACTCTCAGGGTTGCCTTCAGGCCATTTCTGTGCTTTCTGTTGGACATTCCTAAACTCTTCTGTTTACTATTTTGGGGATTTAAAAGGGAAGATTAGTGCAGTTAAAAAGGATTTTAATTATCTGGACGCGGATGACTGCAAGGCCGGCGTCCCTTCTACGATTATCCCAAGTGGTTTGGTACCGTTACTTGGCTCCGGATTATATATCAGTTTCATGTCTTTATATCCACGTTTCTTGTCGGCTTGGAGGGCAGGCGCTGGGCACCCGACCATAATAGGCGCTATTCTAGGCCATACTACGCCCCAATGGTCGCCATAATTATACCATATATAAATATATATATATATATATATATATATATATATATATATATATATATATATATATATATATAACTG
>NC_091192.1:27878949-27943949 GCF_040958095.1 Procambarus clarkii
TCCTATTGACTAGTAAACAGGCCAGACACCCGGCTGGCCCAGGTTTCGATTCTCTCATAGGGGAAGTGTTCTGTTTGTTAAAATGTTCTTATGCATAAGAATCATATATACAGGCTTCCAGCCCCCAACAAATTGAATTATAAATAACACGTCTATTCTTCTATTCCTGAAAATATGAATAAAGTTTATTTGTTTTTGAGGATTCTTTTGTTATTTGTAACAAATTGGTTTATTCCTGCAGGTGAGCCACGTGATCCAATGTGTGGCTTGTGTGGAGAAGTTCAACATAGGAGACTGGTATACGCTGGACTACGGCACTCTCCTGGCAGTAAGACCTCATCATCACTCTCTGTTAACCTCACATTGACTACCAGTGTAACATTATAAATGTGTTTAAATGATATTGACAAACAAACACAGACAGAATATTTGAGAACACCAGGCAGGCTGCCCTTAGTAATTAAGGGATATCACCTTTTAGAAGTAATGATCACAGGTTGACCAAGGGTCACGTTAGGCCAGGTAACCTTGCCTTTTGCAAAGCCGATCATTGCAGACGGTTGGCTGGGGCGTGTCCTTCAGACACACCGCTGCCTAGGGTTTTAGGTAGAGAGCCTGAGGCTATCCTTACTGGTGGGCGGGGTTTAGTACCAAGATTCCACATAAATACCCAGGGAACTGTACATTCGGGAGGATTAGACAGAGGACAAACCAAATCAGAAACACAGAGGATCGACGGTCGGGCTGGAGCGAGCCCGCATCCAGCCCAGGTTGTCAGACTGGGTGGGGACTCTGTCAGACGAGCCCCCCCCCCCTCTCTATTTCAACTTAGTCTCCGTCCCTCAGTGAATTGAACTTAAGGTGACGTATTTGTGTTTTCCCAAACGTAGGTGTGTGATTATCAGGGGCAGACAGCCGCAGTGTTCTCAAATTCTTGTGTAATGACTCACTTTGTATATTAATCTTGAACATTAAGTTGAATTGCTTGAATTATGATATTTATTATGTGAAATATAATTGGAGAGTTTATGGTTTAAATTGACTTTAATTCTTGTTCCCCTAAAGCTTTTTTGAGTTGAGGCGAGAGAGCCTCTGAGTTTATTGATTTCAAGATGTTAACATACGAGAGCAAGTTTACAGCTGATACATGTTTACAGCTGATATCCTTTTGGGATAATTTTGTGGTGCAGACAAGTTCCATTCCTTGTCTTGTATGTACTGAGTTAGAATGGATGATAGCAGCATTTTCTACTTCTATTTTCTACTACTCTACTATTTTCTACTTTCCTCGTTGATCCTATTCTCTTCCTACCTCTAACTTTCCTTTTCCTCACTCCCTATACTCCTTCCTCACCCCTCTCCACCTCTCTCACCCTATACCCTCATTCATTTATTTTCATTTTTATTTTCCGTTCGTGGCAGTGTATAGCATTATAATTACTAATGCTCTCTCTAATGATGTAGATTTAATAATTTTAAAATTATTACACTTTTTAATAATTATAAAATAATAAAAAAATTATTAAAAATTTCATAATTTACAGCATTAAAAATTTAATGTTGTAAATTACTTTCTCTTTCTAGCTTGTTTCTTGAAATTTACAAGTGAACGGGAGGCATTTACATGTGGAATATAAGAAGGGTCCTATAGTTTTCAAACCAGGTCAAAACTCGCGACAATTGTTATAAATTAAATTCAATTAAACTGAATGGGAAATATTTTATTTATTTATTTATTTATTTATTTATTTATTTATTTATTTATTTATTTATTTATTTATTTATTTATTTATTTATTTATTTATTTATTTATATACAAGAAGCTTACTTGAGTTCTGAGCATACATTACATTAGTATTGTTACAAAGTCACTAACATAGCATAGCGTTTCGGAGCAGTATTGGTATTGGCAAATATTTTAGTTCTGCAAAAGGGTTGTATAGCATGTGTGAAGATAAAACAAATTCATGTTTGAACACTAGGATAAGGGCCAGTAAAGTCCTTCTTCAAAATTCCTTAAATATGCTCTTGCTTTCTAATATTATCATTGTAATATAAAAATGATAAACAATTTTCCTCATAGATATAATGAACATTTTTTTAGGATTTCAATTCACAAAACATTATTTAAAGATTTTTTTTTACAGATAATCAGCGTGGTTATGACCTACTTGGTCATCCTACTCCAAATCTCTTAAGCAATTTGGAAAATACACGGGAATTAATATTACGATTAGCCATTATGGACGGAACGTACAAAATATAGACTATTGTACAAAATACAATTGCATGTTTATACTGTTTATTCTGTAAAAAAAAAAGCCAGAGAAAGAAAAGGCATTTACAAATGAAAGACAATTCTAAGGTTTATTTTAAAGCATATATGTACTAAATTAGGCTTTAGATCAAATGTGTTAGGACTAAGAATGCTTATTTTGATCTAGAACAGGTTAGTTTAGGCTTATTGTTAGACTACTTTGTTATGCCCTTTACAATTCAAAAGTTGAAAATTTAGACAAAATTTTGGATACTAAACTTCAGTAATTTGTACAGGTTCACCAGTAGTAGCTATAGTTACTATTATCTTTGGAAGAAGAATTGCGTAAAGTTCTTCATCAAGTAACATTTAGCGGGCCAGCCAGAGGCTTAGGGGCCCGCTCAGGAATATCCGTGAAAACAATTACATTGCATGTATACTGAGATGTACTTCGTCAGTTTGATAATCACTGCTACTTAGGACTTGCGGTGTAAGTTACCAACAACTAGCCACTGTAAGTTACCAACAACTAGTAAGTGTATGTTACCAACAACTAGTAAGTGTATGTTACCAACAACTAGTCATTGTAGTGGCGAGGAGAAGTATAATGTATGAGGAAAGCAAAACCATGCAACTCTACATGTATGTGAGTCAAAACACCCATTTCACTTATGGTAAAAGGAGAAATGCTTGGAGTGACTCTGTGCACATGCGACTGAGGCTTGGGTACAAATATTACTGGGAATATGGGATAGGTGTTAATGAGAATGACACCAAGTGTAAACTATGTGGTATGTTAAGGTCTCACACCCCTTTCCCATTATGTTCTTGATTGGTCGTTGATTAATGTATATAGAAACTCTGAGATAAGAACTGTTCCTGAACAAATAGCCTGGGATGTGTCAACCGGAAAGATTGATGATATTCTGGATATAAGATTTTTGCACCAAGATTGTAACCTTTTGTTAAATTGTCTGAATGTCAATTGCAAATTGTCTATATACCTAGTCATAAAAATATTTGTGTGTACGTCTGGTAACATACTACATGTGTAAAGGAAGAAATTAATATGTTTATCACTCAGAATGTTCAGTAATATGTTTATTGTTTGTGATGTGTGTCTATATATGTATGAACACGTTGAACTGAACGGGGCAAGAATAGCGTGAGCTACCTCATTCTTTTGTGTGCATTTTTCATCAATAAACTTATTTCAATTTCAATTTTCAATTTCAAATATTCAGTGTAAGTTACCAACAACTAGTCAGTGTAAGTTACCGACAACTAGTCAGTGTAAGTTACCAACAACTAGTCAGTGTAAGTTACCGACAACTAGTAATAGAGTTACTAACCAGGACGTTTATATGAGCTCATGATAAGCTTTCAATTGGATATATTATCATAAGTCACATCACATACGTTAAGCTTCCAACTAAAGCCTTCAGTGTCATGGAGGCTGTGTCCAGATTGGTCACCTGTTGGTACTCACACAGAAAGTTACTCATTTTGTTTTGCAACCCGTCCTCAGGTTAGTCCATGCAGCGACCGACCCCAGAGAAGTGTTCATTAATATTATAGAACTCTGTGTTGAAATTTTGGTATTTTCTCATACATTAATTAATGTTAATATATATTAGAAATTGATGTATAGCTAAGCCTGTTTTACCAGCTAGTGTGTGTGTGTATTTACTATTTGTGCCTGCAAGATCGAGCTTTTAGCTATTCGACCCTGTTTTTTTAACCGCCGGTTAGATTGAGTTAGGTGTCTAGGGTCTGTTGTCTATTACCTTATTTTTGTATTTTCAGTACGAGTGTGAAACATTGATAGAGGTGTGATTTGAACAGAGAAGGAGTGCGGGAACACTGTGGATAGCTCAAATGTCGTCAGTTGTTTGTCGTGTGTAATAGGTTTACCATTCATAAACAGGAATGGGTGGGGGGGGGGGGGTGGAGTTGGCGGCTAGATTAAGGAGCATTTGGCTTTTGTTGATGAGGACGGGCTGTTTTAAGGCTCGTTAACTCAGCCGTCATACCCCCACGTTCATATATGAAAAAAATGTAACATTCGACTCGCAACTGGTGACGTTCTATGATTTCTCGAACAGTGTTTCGCTAACGACCTCTGTTCGAACCACAACGCTATAAATGCTTCACCCACGTACTAAACATACAAATAATCACGAACAAAACTTAAACACTAAACATTACCTACGCCTAAATATACATAGAACTTCAATATGTAATATTAATTAACATATGAGAACACACTTATTTGTAATGCTCAGTACTTGAAGATTTATGAACACCATCTTGGTGGGACGTCGGTTGCTTTAACGAGCCTAGTCTGAGGTCAGATTGAAATACAAATAATTGTAAACAGAATCTAGAACTTAATCTATGCCTATGCAGAAAATTATAATGTATTCTAATGTTAATTGAGACTTAAGAAAATACCGATCATCAGTACTGTTGTCTCATTACTAGGCCTAATACTGCTACTATTAATTCTACTGCTGTTTTTATTACTAATAAATACTTTTACTATTATAGAACATAAATTTATATTGTAAGTTACATATTAAATTTACGTCTTTAAATGTTTGTTTATTTCCCATTGAAGACGCGTCCAGTCCGGCCAAAACTGTAACGATTTGTATGATTTGAATTAAAGTTCATGATTTCGTAAATTTACGTTGATAGAACACCGTAATACTGACGTTCTCTGCCCACCGGCCTCCAGAGGTCAGGCTGGTCGCGTTGGGTAAAGTGTTTCTGGCTAACAGAAACCATCGCATTTTTTACATTGTATCAAGTCTTGGGAACGTGCTATAATGCGTGAGCAACCAGTCGCCTCAACGGTCTGAAAATGGTGTACAAAAACACCCGAACCTAACCTAGCTTAACAGCTCGACCCACGTATAGAAAACGGGAATGTGTGATTAGGACGAGTTATACAGCTCAACGTCTAATGAGGCTGTTATCCTGGGTCCAGCCCTCTTATCCTTCATAACCTCCTGACCAGGTCACCTCTGATGTATCTGTGGTAATGTCTTCTACGGAATTTAGGGTCATTTACTGTAATCCTGTAACACCTTTCAGGATTAGACGTTGAGATGTAAGTCTCGTCGTAACCTCACACTCAGACCTAGACAAAGCACTCTGAAAAGTGCGAAAGACTTGGTGTAAATTCCTTACATAAATGTCACAAATACACAAGTGAGGGGTTTTGTATCACTGTTATTGTGTACAAGTCTTGTACTGTGGTGAAGCAGGTGATCAAAAAACACCTCACCAGAGTTGTGGACTTGTATACATGTTCTTGCCTGTCTTGATAATCGCTTAACGCACTGATTACCTTGTTCGTATTGATAAGTTAGTACGTATTGTACTAATGTTACTCGCATGGCCTATTAGAACGGCCTATTGACATAGCTCGAGTGCATGGGGGGAGTTGTGTAAAACCCTGGTTTGTGCCTCGGAAGGATCCAGTAAGTTTAGTAGAACTTCGGATTCAACTCCTTTTGACCATGTCGTAGCTCAGTCGATTAAGGCAGCGTCTGGAATGCTCTCGGATACACAGGTTCCAATCCTCGTCACGGCCCTTGTTCTGGACAGTGTCCACGTCTAAGGTTGTACTTGCTGCTTGCTCAGTAAGCTGTTGTGATGGCTTAATTGACCCTCCAGAGGTTGAGAGACCTAAAGCCCAACACCAAACTTGCTGGTTGGTCAGTTAGCTATTGTGACGGCTTAACAACCTGTAGGAGGTTGATAGGGTAAAGCCCAACACCAAACCGACCAGTCACTCACCAGTTATATTAATTCATATTTTCTACCTTCTTGAAGCATTCCAATAACAAAAATTGTAGAACATAGTTAGCTTCCTTGATAACCAGAGTGTTTTTCTGATGCCTTTTAATGTTATCGTTTTCTTTTTTTTTGTATCGTTATGTTCAATTATAAAATATACAGGGTGATGACCTGACACCTAATTGGAGTTTGTGTATACTATCGATAAAGTAAACTCGGGGCTATTATACACATAGCAGTCCATTACCTGTCCTGACGCTTAGTCGATGAGACAAACATCCCAACAGACTTACGCCTTAGGATGTATCGTTGACCACAATTCACCATAATTCAGTGATCAAAATAGTTCTGTGCACAACATAGTGAAGTACGCTGCTTAGCTCTATGCAGAACATATTGTCTTACGCAATATAGCCCCGTACATATCATAGTGTGGTGCCGAACATCGTCCAGTGACAGCATAATGCCATCAGCAACATAGCCCATTGAGCAGCACAGTGCAGTGCACAACATAGACCAATGCACATCACAGTGCCGTACGCAACAAACTCCTGTGCACATCATACATCCGTACACAACATAGCCGTGTGAACAGCATAGTGCTGTAAGCAACTTAACCCTGTGAACAGCCTTCTCCAAACAAAACGGAAAACGAATACCTAAGTAATCTCAAGGATTAAGATCGTCCATACTCATCAATTCAACAATATATATTTCGTCTTTTCAACATGGTATTATTAGAAGCAGGAAAGGGTGCAGCTTTGCCTTTCGAACTCTCGATTCGGGGGCTTCAATTATGTGGAGCATTTCCTTTCCATTCGTCCAAGACTGACACAATTTTCAAGTTCAGTTTGCCCCTCTTCCTCTGGGGTCTATTCATTCAAGCATTCATGATGAGTATGGGGCTTTTGAGCGCCAAGCAGGTTTATTTCGCAACCACTATGCCAGATATTGGAAGTACAATTCTAGTGTATTCCTTAGCCTTAGCAATGCTTTCCTGGATTATAATGCCGACTGTCATGTTAGCTAAGTGCAAGAAACTTGAACGGATTTTAGCGGCTTTCTCCAAGTTACCCACAAGTTCGCCTGATGGAAAGAAGTGGTACCAAAAGATGAAAAATATTGCTTATTTGGCGTTCTTCACCATCAACACAGGATTTGGATTACATTACATATCTGTTTCTCTCAGCGAGAGCAGTATTATTGTAATCATCCCCACGATCGTTTTCATCTTTCTGTTGACTCCTTGGTTTCTGGCACTAATTGAGATCTTTCGGACTGTTCTTCAAGTCCTTTCGAGTCAAGTGTTGACGATGACGGAAGAAACGATCAAGGTCTGTACTCACCTCCTTGCCCTTGGCCCTACAGATGATTCTCTGGGCCCTAAAATCGACCCAATATCCAGTGCTAACTTACAGACGATGATATCCGCTTTCCACAATTTGGAATGTCAGATTCACCAGGTGAGATATCAGGGAATTTATTCAAGGTTCTTGTTCTTTAAGAACAATATTACTTTTTGTTTGATTCGTGTGTATCTTAGGTGTGTATGTTAGTCTTGGATACGTGTGCATCGTATATATATGTGTGTATCTTAGATATGTAATATATTGCAAATAGTTTACATTTTATAATTTATGTGACATGGTCACTCGTTGGCAAATACTTTACCCTCTGGTGTTTGTAAACAATAATATTCTTTTAAGCACAGTGGCTGACATTCAGAAGGACGTGGTTAGTGCGTTGATTGTCTTGGAAACACTGAGTCCAGCCGGTTTGTTAGTCGACCACACTAACCAATGGGCTAAAACCAATGTAACAGTAGCCTGAAACATAGATTCCCGGGTAACATCACCGGCCTTGTGGACCACTTGGCTATTTTCAGATTAGTTTTAGACATATATATGTGTGTGGCTCTTATGCAGTGAACATGCCTCGCATGGGCAAAAATATTTCTGCAATTTTCTACTTTTCATATAAAAAAAATTCTAGAACTAATGATCAACATCTTAACATCCCTAATTATATTTTGTCAAGAAAAAAACAAAATATATTTTACAGTCAATTGAATAATATACCGCAAGAAATTATTGATGTCAAAGGACAGGATGTAACCCGCATCCCTAGACAACGCAGACACAGAAGTCCAATAAAAAGGACATCCACGCCGACATTTAAAAGTCCGTGGATGTTGGTTCGATCCCATCGAATTGCCTCAATATTTCAACAAAGATCTATAACATTTTTGCAATTTCATTGTACAATATGTTGCAAAAATGACATTCAAATATGTATAAATTTACCTTATTCTTGAAACAATGTTAGTTGAAAGAGGAGTCACAAAAACACGTGATTCGGTTACACGTAAGTATCCACTTGGAAAATGAAACGAAAAATAAGCATTTGTTAACAGCTCATCAGTTCAAAGGGTGTTTGATATTAATATTTAAAGTTCTCATAGTATCATAACTTTTCGTCACTAAATATATTAGTAAATAATTTTGTTTAAGAATGTATTTCAAGATATTTTTCAATACGTCTTAATTAATTAATTTCAAACAAACTAATAATAATAATAATAATAATAATAATCACACAGAAATCACATTAACGTGATATATATCAACGAGAAAATCCACTTGGGCAATGAGGTGGGCGCGAACGGTTCCGGCATTGCCAAGTCGCATACTCTACCACTAGACCAACACAGACTTGTAAAAATGTCATTTAACTGAATTTCTACTGAAATCACAGGAAGTCTGGAGGCGGCCTCTACTGAAACCAGTCCAGGTTTTACGTCTGACTAACAAGCACTCGGGTGGAAGGGCAACTGGAGTGATCCTGCACCTTACACCCCAACTTAAGAAACACATAGAAATCTCATTAATGTGATATATATATATATGTGAGCCTGAGTTCATGGGGGAATTGTGTGAAACTCTGGTTTGGCTTCAGTGGAAGCCTCGGGATCCTTGTGGGTGCAGTAGTACCCCAGGCTGCAATTCTTTTCCATGTCGTGACGCAGTCGACTGGAACATGCATCTGGAATCACCTAGTGCATAGTTACCTTGAAGTGTTTCCGGGGCTTAGCGTTCCCGCGGCCAGGCTTCCTCGTTGCTGGACTGGTCAACCAGGTTGTTTGACGAGGCTACTCGCAGCCTGGTTGATCAGGTATCCTTAGGAGGTGCTTATCCAGTTCTCTCTTGAACACTGTGAGGGGTCGACCACTTATGCCCCTAATGTGTAGTGGAAGCGTTTGAATAGTCTCGGGCCTCTGATAAGCTCGAAGCCTCATCACGGCTCCTGTGGATTTGTGCATTGATATATCATGATAATGTGATTTCTCTGTGTATCAATAATAATAATAATAATAATAATCATCATACAGTACTAAGAGGTGTCAATGGATATATAAATAAAAGAAAAAATCAGTTGAACCCGGGCAGGGATGCGAACGAGTGTGTTAGTGAATATTACACACTTTTCTTACCCTTATCATGGTCGAGTGACTTAAGGGAAGCGTCTGGGATTTGCTAGAACAATGGTTCAAATCCCGGCATTGCTACAACTGATTTTCTTAATAATAATAATAATAATAATAATAATAATAATAATAATAAAAATAATAATAATAATAATAATAATAATAATAAGATAAATAATAATAATAATAATAATAATAATACGTTGTATCTTCTGGCAAAAAACATGACATGAAATAAAATCTTGTTAATTCTTTAATTTAAGGTTGAAGATCTACTGGAGATGGCAGCTGATTACTTCAGTGAAATGATCAACGTATTCCTTGTGACGGGCATATCGTCGTGTGTCTCCAGCTCTTTCGACATACTTCGTAAATTACGAATGGGAGGATCATCTGTGGTCATGCTAATAATAACCTATTCTTTGATCTTCTACTACTGTGACTTGGGTCAAATGTTTACCAATCGGGTAAGAATGATAGTTACATTTGCACTGGGTTCCAAGGGGTTGTCATAGCCAGGGGTGGTAATATGGGACGAGCTCCCATGACCTATAAAATGCTCCTATATGGCATGCGTCTCCAATAGCCCCTGACAACCAAGTCCAAATCCTGGCCTGCACGGGTGGCTTAGTCTTTTAGTCCAGCGGAACTGCTTTTACCGACAGGAGAAGGGGCGAGGGCGTGCCTCTGGCGCCTTAAAACCAGCTGCTCCGGGTAGATGGGACTCGATAGCCTGGAAAGGCAGCCCCTCTAGGGGAAGGAAAACCCTGATTTTAAACCTCCACTGCCTTGCGGCCATAACCCTTTTTTGGGAAAGGCTTCAGGAGTCAACCTTCGAGGAAAAATCCGGAGTTGGAGCCAATAAGGCAGTTCGTTGTTGACGTCGACCTCGTTCTGGCAGCTCCTACGACGTTGCTGGAACCATGTGTATTGGCATTTGCCTTTCTATTGGATAATTTCAGCAACGTGGAGAGGGGGGACCTGCTGCATGGGTAACAGCTTCTCCTCCATATCTACCTACCCAGGCTTCGCGCCCTGTCAGGGTGCAACTCCATAGCCTTCTGAGACTGACAGATGCCTACTACTACATTTGCACTGATAAGGAAGATTGCCACTAAAACTGAGATACAAACGATCTCTGAATAAGTTAAGAACGATAGCAGCTGCTCTATTTTCATTGACAACAAAGTTTTGCATTTAAATTGGGTATTCATCAAAGGCTTAATAACTTTCAAAATTACTTGTTATTCGGTAATTTGAATTGGCTCCAAAAGGGCGTTTTTCTTGACGTTGTTACAACGTTTTAATGTAATGCCAATATAAATAAAACGTTTGTGTTACGTTGTTTGCAGGGCTGTTTTTATTACTATGATCAAGTTTTAATAAATTTATATAATTACATCCTATTTAATCTCTTCAATCTAACTCTTTGCCATATTTTACTTTCAATAATAAGTAAGAATAATAGCTATTGTTGGGGAGGGCAATCTGGTAATTTTAAATAATAATAACTGTAATATATACACAGAGAGTAATCATACTAATGTTGTGGGAAAAACCTGCTGGGATTGATATGAGAGGAGACTACCAGGGACTTGTACTGAACTAAATTAAAAATTACTGTCTGCAAATTAATTCAACTAAAATCTCTAGCTAGGGTCGTAAATCCTAGCTCTTCTTTTCCTAATGACAGATTGTGGGCTGTAAGGGGCAGGTGGGATGAATTAGTTGATAGGTTGTTTGAAGATCCACAGTCCACCTGCCGACAGGTATCTCACATCAGCTTGTATTTTATACAAGGATAAGATTTAATAAATTCAGTTATATGACTGAACACTGGCTCTGTTTATATCAGAGATTTAAACATGTACATAGACTAGCCTAGCACCATAACTATTAATAGCCAATATATTTAATATATTCTTATACTATAAACAACAATTTAAATTGTAAAAGTATAATAAATGACTTTAAATGTAGTCTAAGTACTGTTACTAAGTATCAGAAATTATATTCAATTAAATGAACTTATATGATATTTTAAAAATAACTAAGCAAGCAATTGTTAACTTAATTTATATATTCAAGTATATATACAGATGTATTTATATTCACTTTATATGATGAGGTACAGTCAGCTTGATTGAATCTTTTCCCACACAATGGACACTCATGAGTTTTGGTGCTTAAAGATTCAACTGCTGCACTACAATATTAATAAACTTACTGAGATATGAGGTGTTGCCTCGCTTTATAACTGGCAGACAGACTTATAGGATATAAAGTCATACAAGCATACAATTGGCCAATTAATATACTAAAATAACCCTCAATACACTTCTCTGAATGCTGGAATGCCTGTCTGACAGTGTGCCAGACTTCATAACTCTCTTGTTGCCAGTTTATGCACGATATTTTATATCACAGCTTTGCTGTAGATTGTTCTTGTGGCGTTGCTACATGATTTTCCTTTAACTGCAGTTGCAGAAAGATGAGGGTCACTGTGTGCTCCATTATTCACTCTTATTTTATATAAATGTTCTAGGAATTTACCTTGTAGATATATTGTCCAGGTACTCCCCCAGTTCTAGAGAGTGTTCACTGGTGATAAAGATAATTAGATAAGGTGTCCTGAGCCATGTAATATTCGCTAAGGTACCCTCACACTTGTTCACTGTTCTGTCAACAAACGCGTAGTGCCGCGGGGTGCCGTGGGCACTTCTCTCCCAGCCATCGGCCCCCCACCCCATGCTCCCAGAGCACGGTAGCCTTCTATGAATATTGATTGATTATTTTTACTGTCTAGACTTAAGATTGAGATAAGATGTGATTATAATATAATTAGATACAGGATTTAAAGATTATAAGTAGTACTTGCTAGTACCACTGATTCTTATTAAGAATTTGATTTATAATCCCTACCGGAAATCGATTAATGTTCCAATAGTTTTTTAATTAACAAATCCTTCTAGAAACTTCTGGATCCTTGAGAGATCATGCACAAAGTCATGTAGGTACCTAAAGGGCCCTATGGTATACGTGATCATAGTGACATTGTCATCTAGGATCAAGATGTATAATGAATCTATAATGATTTTGATATGACATAGATATGATATAGAAATAATACATTTCTTAGATGATTATTAGATATGGTGGGTAAAATTTCCCACAAATATGACTGCATCAATGAGAAATTCCGTAGAAACTGTGTTGAGGGTTCGAACCTCTGTGGTGGATAGTCCCATGCACATGCCCCCAGACAATCAGGCCACGACATGAAAGGATTGTAACCTTATTATGTTGAACAATACATAGGTTCGAGCCCTAGTCATGGCTTCTACAGATGGTCTCGTTGGTGCAGTCACGTTAGTGTGATTACTCTCTGTACATTGAAAGAGGAGTGTCAGAGGTTGAACATGCCTAGATGACAGAGCCAGAGGGGGGGGGGCCGCACTGTGTGTAAATTACTGTTCTGGCTTCAGTATTGAAGCCTCAGGAAATCCTTGTGTGTTCAGTAGAACTCCCAGTAACTGTGATATAGTTACCACTTCTCATTCATAATTATGGCAGCAAAAATGATACTCAGTTATACAACGGATAATTATTTAGACTGTTATAATTTTTCTACCAGAATAGGAATCTTTGCCATTTAGATAATTAAGTTTTCTAATAGTTTAAATATGTTTCTTTATTTTAAATATCAAGGATTGTTTTTGATAGATTTATTCTGAATTCGTGAGAGAACCTACATTCAATAACTTGAAACTGATACAGAACCTATTTTTAATATAAATAATAATAATGATAATATTTGTTTGTAACCATTTTAAAGTGATTATTATATATGTATTGCTTTATGGTAAATTATTTCCGTTTGTTGTATAAGGTCACTAATAACGCATAGCGTTATGAGTAAGGAGTAAAATTACAGATGTTCTCCATATATCAGTAATCCAATGCAGTGTTAATCAGATCTGTTCTCCAAATATATATTGCCCAGTGATGCAAGGCTCATGTATGTTTTACCAAACGTGTTATCTAAAAATATGTTTTCAAAACATTTATAAACGATAGGCTACCCAAAAATGTTATTTGAAAAATGTGTATGTATGTATGGTTGTAAGTTTTTACAAAAATGTTGCGTATGTTTGGAAAACATACAAACCCATGTATGTTTTCCATAACCTTTTTATGCACAAATGTTATTAAAACTGTGTTATCCAAAAATATGCTACCCAAAAATGTTATTTGAAAATTGTCTATCCAAAAGTTCGTTATCCATAAATATGGTATCCAAAATGAGACAAAAAATTGGCAACTGTAAACGTTCTCACGATCCCTATCACTTGATTTAAAAAAAATTACGAATAATTTCATACATCCTTTTTTTTAACCTATCGGTCGTTTTCATCATGTCGTTCGTTTACTTTTCCAGGTAAAGAAGGCGGCGAAGCTCTTGAGGGACCTCAGTTGTAAGACTTCTGATCAGACCATCAAATATCGAGTGAGTTGCAATCCTGTACAATTGCTCGAAAATTTTAATTTACTGGACATTGAATTCTTTGTTCTAACTCAAATTTGTACACTTCCCAATCAGTTTCATTTGGATTTTGCGAACATTTCGTTATTACTTAGTAAAAATGAAGAAAATATTTTTTGGGAGAAAATACGGGATCGAACTCATATGTCTCCATTTTCTCATGTATATTTTACAGTACTTGTGATTTCAATGTATAAACGCAAAAGAGTTTTAAAAATATGTGATTTATGCTAACATGTGCAACAAAATCAGTTATAGAAGAAATATATTACATATAAAAATGCTTGCAATATGTTAATATATACTTAGGCAATGCTAAAATATTTGAACTCAGTTTTAAAACTAAGTAGGTTAACTTAGGATTGATTAAGTTAGGTTAGCATACAGTTGGTTCAATTAAGTTTTGTTTAGTTATATTTTATAAGATTAAGTGAGGTTAGTTTACTTTAGATTAGTTTAGGTTTGGTTCGCTAAAGTTAGATTAGGGTTAGTTAGGTTAGGGTTTTGTTTGGTTATTTAAGAATAAGTTTGGTTAGGTTAGATTTAACCATTAGATTAGGTAATGTTAAGAATAGGTTTGATTAAAAATAGGTGAAGATTGCTTTACCAGTGAACTAATGTGTCTCAAAATATTAATTATATTGAATGGAATTTAACCTAACATGAAGTCCTTGTAAACATATACATATTAACCTCCCCCTCAGCTGGTGGTGAATATAAATCAATAAGTTAGGGAATTCAGACCATGTCAGTTTTGACTCTCAGGGTTACTTAAAGCCAACCCTGTTTTCTGTTGGACACATTTCTCTTTGCTGTTTTGAGGGATTTAAAATTGAAGATTAGCGCAGTTAAAAAAGGGTTTTAATTTTCTGGACGCAGATGGTTGCAAGGCCGCGTCCGATCCCAGATTATCCCAAGCGGTTTGGTACCGATCCGGGATCATCTCCTAGCTTCATGTCCTCATATCCCAGCTTCTTGTCCCTCTTACAAGGGAGGACAGGCGCTGGACACCTGCCCATACTAGGCGCTATTCTAGCCGCCATACCTATACTGTTACTAGATAACCGCGACCTATATATATATATATATATATATATATATATATATATATATATATATATATATATATATATATATATATATATATATATATATATATATATATTTATATATTTAAAGTAACTCAGGATAATGTCAAATATTGTATAAAATCTCTATTGTTTAATGAAACTGAAAAAGAAATTCCTAATATTAAAATTGCTTTTTAGAAAATCTGTAAGAAGAGTTTTTACCTTAAAAACAAAATGTAACTTGTTATATACCACATATATACTTATTAATCAGCCAAATAGTGACTATTACCAATAAGTCATATATGTACTGTCTTGTGCGAGAGCGAAGGAAGGGGTGTACAGGTTGAGGTAGGTGGTGCTGGACAGAAGGTGTTCGAAAGAGATGAGTGTGGATCAGAAATAAGAGCTCTGTGAGACAGGCACCGAACGCTAAGAGACTATTTACGAAACCTCTACATCTCTCCTCCATCCTGGCTGCTTTATTAAACAACTTATGAGCTCCGAAGCACTATACGAGGCTGTTTATAACAACAATAACCTCGGGTTGTGAAGTTTACAAACTCGTAAACTGGTTGATAATTGTAAACAAACTAAGCCATGATGAGGGGAAAGATGTACAGGTTTCGTAAAGTAGTTGAGTTAATGCTTTGATGATTTCTGGGGTAGACTCCTAATATGAAAGTGATATACACTACCTGGTCTTCGTGGTAACTAAAACCTTGGAATACGAGGAATGAAGAACACAGAGAATGAAGAACACAGAACACGAAGAATGAAGAACACGAAGAATGAAGAACACGAGGAATGAAGAACACGAAGAACACAGAACACGAGGAATGAAGAACACGAAAAATGAAGAACACGAAGAATGTTACTCGGTCTAACGGCCACCATCACCCAATATATATATATATATATATATATATATATATATATATATATATATATATATATATATATATATATATATATATATATATATATATATATATATATATATATACATAACGTATGTATAGTACTCACATGTTTTAACTTTTATTAACTTAATTACTGAATTTTATAAATCATTTATACAGTTTTGATTTGCGTGGGTGTGGGAACTGAAAGGGAGGCATGTGAATTAAGGAAGGCAGGAGAATGTTATATATATATATATACATTAACATTCTCCTGCCTTCCTTAATTCACATGCCTCCCTTTCAGTTCCCACACCCACGCAAATCAAAACTGTATAAATGATTTATAAAATTCAGTAATTAAGTTAATAAAAGTTAAAACATGTGAGTACTAAAAATATATATATATATATATATATATATATATATAATGAATAAATATATATATATATATATATATATATATATATATATATATATATATATATATATATTAGTATATTTTGGTAGCAGTCTTTCCTGTAGACATATATTATTAAATATGACCGAAAAAGTAAGTTTAATAATTCTAACACGAATTTTCTCTATCTTTCGTACATTTCTTTTCACTGTTGGTGGTAATTCAAAAATCAATTCTCCAAAATTAATTTTTATTTCTAGTCTGACGCGACACTTGAGCGCGTTTCGTAAAACTTATTACATTTTCAAAGACTTTAGTTTACACATACACAACTGAATAGAACTTACACATCTCCGATTTGTTTATATCTACATTTGAGTGAGGTGGCATTAATAGGGTATTAATTTCATCAACACAAGACAGAACACGAAACAATGGGTATTGAATGGAAGTGATTGTAGAAAGCCTATTGGTCCATATTTCTTGATGCTTCTATATTGGAGCGGAGTCTTGAGATGGGTAGAATATAGTTGTGCATTAATTGGCTGTTGATTGCTGGTGTTGACTTTTTAATGTGTAGTGCCTCGTAAACGTCAAGCCGCCTGCTATCGCTGTATCTATCGATGATTTCTGTGTTGTTTACTAGGACCTCATACTGAACCTCATACTCTCTGACCAAACTAAATTCCAAAGGGTAACGAAGGACACTACAGCCGAATTAAAAGCAAAGGTCAACAAACTGATCGAAACTGTGAACGCCAAGAAATCCGGACTCCACCTGCCAAAGATTATTGGGGAATATAAACCTGGATATGCGTATGGAAATGTCAGGACACACTTATTACATTTTCAAAGTCTTTGAAAATGTAATAAGTTTTACGAAACGCGCTCAAGTGTCGCGTCAGACTAGAAATAAAAATGAATTTTGGAGAATTGATTTTTGAATTACCACCTACAGTGAAAAGAAATGTACGAAAGATAGAGAAAATTCGTGTTAGAATTATTAATCTTACTTTTTCGGTCATATTTAATAATATATGTCTACAGGAAAGACTGCTACCAAAATATACTAATATATATATATATATATATATATATATATATATATATATATATATATATATATATATATATATATATATATATATATATATTTATATATATATATTATTAAATATGACCGAAAAAGTAAGATTAATAATTCTAACACGAATTTTCTCTATGTTTCTTATATTTCTTTTCACTGTTGATGGTAACTGAAAAATCAATTCTCTAAAATTCATTTTGATTTCTAGTCTGATGCGACATTTGAACGCGTTTCGTAAAACTTATTACATTTTCAAAGACTTTAGTTTACACACACACAACTATAACTGAACAGAGTTCAAACAGCTTCGATTTTATGCTTGCATTTGGGTGAGGTGATATGTTACAAGAGTTTTGGATGAGGTGAAAACAAACTTTCAACACAAGACAGAACACGAAACAATGGGTATAAAATTGTGTAAGTTAAAGGGAAGAATGGAAGTAGCTGCAAAGGGCCTTTTGGCCCATATTTCTTGATGCTTCTATATTGGTGCGGAGTCTTGAAGTGGGTAGAATATAGTTGTGCATTAATTGGCTGTTGATTGCTGGTGTCGACTTTTTAATGTAGTAGTCTACGTCTTAATGTAGATAGACTTGTAGTGCGTCTATCAACAGGTACCGTCCGTACCTGTCGGCCACTGCCTCGCCGCAAATACCCCTGTATTCGGTGTGGATTGGGGCAGCGAGACGGAGAGCCACAGCAATTCGAAGGGCCTGGGGTGTGAGACGAGCGCCGGTTGCTGACATTGGGGTTGCTAATAGGAAGTCCCCTGCATGGGGAGCGGCTACAGCTTTAAGTCGGGCAATATCATGTGGTGTTGTCGCATCTTCTAGTAATGTCGCAGCTTCTTGGTCGGCAATGGGGCGATCCCAGCTGGATTGCTTATGGGCTTCAGAAAGCAGTGGTTGGGGTGCTGGTCCTGCGAGAGAGACCCACTTGGTGGTGCAGTCTGTACAGCTGGGATCATGTATCCCTGCCGTTGAGCTAGGTGCTCAAGAAGGATTTCCTTCACAAAGTTGTCAGACCCCACTGAAGAGGACAGAAACGATGGTACCGCAATTTGTGTTGCTGTGCGCACGCCGAGGCCCCCAAGTCTGATGGGAAGGGAGGCCTGTTTCCACTGTGAGTCGCTGAGAGAAAGGTTGAGGGCTTTTTCTAACATTGATTTCAGCAAGCTATCGTACTCCTCTAATCTAATATTATTGAAAGATGGCAAACATCTAAGAAAGTAAGTCAGCCTGGGGAGACACAAGCATCTGGTGATGAAGTAAAGTGCATCATGAACATCGATGTCTTCAATCCTCTCATCCATTCTCTTCAGGTCAGTGATCTTCTTACCAAGGACCTCGTTGATGGCATTCCCTCCAAGAGGAGCACCTAGGAGCGTGCTGTTCTCAGGGTTGGTTACGTGAATATCAGGCAAAACAACCTTTATTTGCTCTATTATGTTCTGGTTGGTGGAGGTTATTTCGCACTTGGAAGAGTTCAGGGTGAGGCTTAGACTTGCTCCTTGCTCCTGAATTATTCTTATGTCGTCCAAGAGTGGGGCTGGGGAGCCGGCTAGAGTACCATCGTCCAAAAACCAGATGTTGAGCTCACTGGACAGGTTATCGGTGACTTCCTTGATGACTAGGCAGAAAACAAAAGGAGCAAGGGGGTCACCCTGTTGGACACAATCTTGTGACTCAATTTCATGTTCCCCGAAAAGCAAAGAGAGATTCTTGCTGTAGCATGAGTTTACAAACGGGTAGAGGGAAGGGAAAAGGCGATGAACCGCACTGAGTACTGCATCCCTTCTAACCAGATTGAAAGCATTTTTGAAGTCCAGTTTTATCAGGGCTTTTTCATCCGTAATGTTGGAAATGTAGGCTCTAGCTGCATGAGCCGCTGCCTCACACCCTTGGGGAATGCCAAACCCAAACTGTTTTGGCTTCAGCATGTCTGCTGCTGCCTGACTAACTGTTCTAGCAGCAGCAAAAGCGACGAGGCGCCGGAGTGAATTGCCCACAGCTATCGGTCTGATTCCTCCATCTTTTTTCCTCAGGCCACAGAGGGTAGCGTCAAAAAAGGGAGGCCGTATGATCTCTGGTATGTTGCCAGCTAGACATGTGTTGGAGAATCTAGTTAGTTCCACCAGGAGGCCCTGAGCAATGTCTCCCAGTGCAGAGTTGAGCATTTGTTTGATGTGGTTGGGTCTTAGACCTGTGAAAATATATATATATATATATATATATATATATATATATATATATATATATATATATATATATATATATATATATATATATTATATTATATATATATATATATTATATTTATATATATACACTTCCAGTCCCCCCCAAAATTGAATTAATACAAACACGTTTATTCTTCAATTCCTAAAAATATGAATTAAGTTTATTCTGTTATTGAGGATTATTTTGTTTTTTGTAACAAGTTGGTTTATTCCTGCAGGTGAGTCACGTGATCCAATGTGTGGCTTGTGTGGAGAAGTTCAACATAGGAGGCTGGTACACGCTGGACTACGGCACTCTCCTGGCAGTAAGACCTCATCATCACCCTTTGTTGACCTCTCACTGACTACCGGGACCTTGAGCTCTAGCTCTTGATACCCCGCCCTGCTAGTCTCACAACCGCTGAGTTATAATTGATCAAGCCTGACGTTCAAGTTCTCTTTGTCGATTCTTGACATGAAGATTGAATAGAGGTGGCTTTTATAACAACTTCTTTCCGCGCCATTCACTTTGACTTCTTTAAGATTCGACCTTTTACCTGTTTCTTCTTGTTCCTACTCTCAGTATAAAGATGCTGTCTTGACTATTATCGTCAGAATCATGTATATTGCGATCATATCTCCCGTGTTTCTTCTATTCTCTGGGGTTTTCAGAGTTAGTTACATTGACCAATCCTCGAAGCTTAACCTTCTTACTTTTAGCATTAATTTTCTTGCCAATCATATTTTAATGGTCGTTCTCTTTTCTTTCTCTCTCTGTACTCATTTTTAATTGAAATCATAACTAAGTATCATTAGGAATGTCGTTGATGTTCCTTATGAAACAACAAGCTAGGAGCTGTTATCTTGCATCAGTTCATCTGAAGCGTGACCCTAGTAACTCACTTACTTAATGAGCTTATCATTGGCTTTTATTAGGAATAAGCTTTATTATAATGTTAAATTACAATCATGTTAGTTACTAGATAACTCAGGCGCCAACTGTGAGCCGGAGCCTTCATATGGCCCTTTGACTTCCTTTTACGCGCATCTACAGTGAGAGAATATGTTGTAGAGAATAAGTTGTAGAGAATATGTTGTAAATGCGAGTGCTTCTATCTCACTTCTTTTTTCTTAACTGAGCCTAGGGTTCATAAGGGCTGTCAAATGACGTACCTAGTAAAACTGCAAGCAAGAGCTGTTATCCAATCTCAGCTCATCTGAAGCCTGCTCCTAGAATCTTATTTATTTCATAAGAATGTACACAGAAACTATCACATAGGGAACTTTCATATAAGGAACCTGGTGAAACTGCAAGCAACAGCTCTGTTTGTCTGTCTATCTGTTTGTCTCTCCTAGCTGTGTATCTTATCTTATATAATCTTTGTATCGTAAGTTATGTCTCATCTGTAAATTACTTTCTCTTTCTAGCGTGTTCCTCAAAATTTACAAGTGGACGGGAGACATTTACATGTTAAATAAAAGAAGGATCCTATAGTTTTCAAACCAGGTCAAAATTCGCGACAATTGTTATAAATGAAATGCAATTTCAACTAATGAAAATGTTGTATAGCATATTTGAGGATAAAAAAAAATTGCAAGTTCGAACACTAAGATAAAGGCCAGTAAAGTCCTTCTTCAAAATTCCTTAAATAGTGCTCTTGCATTTGCAATATTATCATTCTAATATAAAAAAGATAAACAAATTTCCTCATAGATATAATGAAAATTGTTTATGAATGCAATTTACAAAACATTCTTTAAAGATGTTATATTTTTTTTTTTTTACAGATAATCAGCGTGGTTATGACCTACCTGGTAATTCTGCTCCAAATCTCCTATGTAAATTGAAAAATACATGGGAATTAATATCACGTTTAGTCATTAGTAAATGGAACGTACAAAATATAGACCATTGTATATAAAATACAATTGCATGTTTGTACCGTTTATTCTGTAAAAAAAAAAGCCAGAGAAAGAAAAGGCAGTTTCATATGAGAGATAATTCGTAGGCCTATTTTAGAGCATATATGTTCTAGGCTTTATCTAAAATTCGTTAGACCTAGGAATGCTTATTTTGATCTAGAATAGGATAGTTTAAGCTTATTGTTAGACCGCATTGTTATGCATTTTAGAATTTCAAAAGTTCAAATGTAGACTAACCTTTGGGTACAAAATTTCGTAATTTGTACAGTCCGCCAGGAGTAGCTATAGTTGATGAGGACGGGCTGTTTTGAGCCCTGAGTGGTAATAGTTGGCCTGTCCACATAAACAAAGTCCAAATGCTTGTTAACTCAGCCTTCATACCCACATGTCCACTGAATGAAAAACATGTTAACACACGAATCACAACTGATGACGTTCGATGATTTCTCGAACAGTGTTTCGCTGATGACCTCTGTTCGAACCCTCCTTTGTATGGATACCTTCACACATAAATATAACCCATCATAATGAGACAGACATTGCAGCCAAATTAGCGTGTAACAAGTTTGAAGTTGAATTAGATCTAGGTATCCCCATCTCTGCTGTCAAAACTGTATTGGTCCAAACATTCAGATCTAATAGGAAGGAACTTACTGACTCCCAACGACCTGAAAATACTAGTATAAAAAGCTATGATTTGTTCAGATCTGAAACCTACATCTATGGGCAGCACAAAACGTCCACTAGACTGTGCGACACAGTGGTTGCAATGATCAGGTTGGGTTACCGTTACCTGTGGCCGGTGGCTGCAGGTGACGGATCTCCCAATCCTGAACACTCCAGTTGCAAACTCTGTGAGCAGGAACTACGGCACGGTCTGAATGCCCAGTTATTAGACCTTTCAGACCAGTTGGCATGAGGTACCTGGAGCTTTGCAATTACTATATTCATTCTCGTATTCTTGAAGATATCCTCACAGTATACCCAAAATTTGCCAGTGCAGGCTACTAAACACATGGCCCTGTATGACTAACCGTCCTGCGAGATGGGGACTTGTATTACCACTGCTACCATATTCAATCTTGTGTTGTTGATATCCTCAAAATGCATCCGGAGTCTGCCAGTGCAGACTGCTTATCACATGCCTCTGTATGACTAACCATCCTGTGTGATGGGGATTTTTTAGCATCACCTAGTTAGCTTTTTTGACACACTGTACTCCACTTCATATAGTCTAGGGTAGCTGCACTAATGCAGATGTACCTCATATCTTAATAACAAAAAAAAATCTGTTCGAACCTCAATGCTATAAATGCTTCACCCACGTACTACACATACAAATAATCACGAGCAAGACATAAACACTAAACATTACCTACGCCTAAATATATATAGAACTTCAATATGTAATATTAATTTACATATAAGAACAAACTTATTCGTAATGTTCAATACTTAAAGATTTATGAACACCATCTTGGTGGGACGTCGGTTGCTTTAACGAGCCTCGCCTGAAATCGGATTGAAATACAAATAATTGTAAACAGAATCTAGAACCTAACCTATGCCTATGCACAAATATAATATATATACTAATGTTAATTGAGATTTGAGAAAATACCGAGCATCTAATGTTGTCACATTACTAGGCCTACTAGTGTTGTTTCATTAATAGGCCTACTAATGTGTCACATTACTAGGGCCTAAGACTGCTACTATTATTTCTACTACTGTTTTTATTACTACTAAATACTTTTAATAATATGCAACACAAACTTATATTGTAAGTTATATATTAAATTTACGTCTTACAATGTTCGTTTATTTCCCATTGAAGACGTGTCCAGTCTGGCCAGAACTGTAACAAGTTGTATAGTTTGGTATAAAGTTCCTGATTACGTAAAGTTACGTTGATAGAACACCGTAATACTGACGTTCTCTGCCCTCCGGCCTCTAGAGGTCAGGTTGGTCGCGTAAGGTGAAGCGTTTTTGGCTTAGCAGAAACCATCGCATTTTGTACGTTGCATCAAGTCTTGTGAACGTACTATAATGAGTGAGCAGCCCGCCGCCTCCAGTTGCCTCAACGGTCGGAAAATGGTGTTCAATAACACCCGAACCTAACCTAGTGTAACAGCACGAACCACATATAGAAAATGGGAATGTGTGATTAAGACGAGCCTTTCAACTCAACTTCTTATGAGGCTGCTATCTTGGGTCCAAGTCTCTTATTCTTCTTGACCTGTTGTTGTTGTTGTTTAAGATTCACTACCTGGAACCAAAAGTTTAAAATAGCACGGGCTATAGTGAGCCCGTAGTGGACTCCTGACCGGCTCAACTCTATCCCAGACTACTGATGTACCTGCGGTAAGGTCTTTTACGGAATTATGGTCATGTGACCTTTCTGTAATCCTGTAACACCTTTCTGTAATCCTGTAACACCTTTCTGTAATCCTGAAACACCTTTCTGCAATCCTGTAACACCTTTCTGTGATCCTGTAACTCCTTTCTGCAATCCTGTAACACCTTTTAGGATGTGACGTTGAGATGTAAGTCTCGTCCTAATCACACACTCAGACCTAGACAAAGCACTCTGGAGAGTGCGAAAGCCTTGGTGTAAATTCCTTACATAAAATGTCACCAATACACAAGTGAGGGGTTTTTATCACTGTAATTGTGTACAAGTCTTGTACTGTGGTGAAGCAGGTGATCAGGAAACACCTCACCAGAGTTGTGGACTTGTATACATGTTCTTGTCTGTCTTGATAATCGCTTAACGCACTGATTACCTTGTTCGTATTGATACGTTAGTACGTATTGTACTAATGTTACTCGCCTGGCCCCAGCATGAGGAAGTGATTTGATGTAATATCTGTGCCCTAAAAGATCATCGAGAGCTGTCGGGAATTAGGTTAAAGGATCAGACGACTTCCAATTCTTTTGTTCAATCAGTGTGGTCTAGTGGTAACAGTACTGGACACGCCAAGGGGCATGGAGCCCTGGCATTCTGGGTTCGAATCCCTCAGCAGTGACGAGTTTTCTGTAGCATATTAGCTTGGGGGACCATTCAAGCTTGATGCACACACACACACACACACACATACTGTATATATATATATATATATATATATATATATATATATATATATATATATATATATATATATATATATATATATATATATATATATATATATATATTCTTCAGAACATTCGAATAATACCAACATTAGGCTTAGTCTAATCCAGAATACATTCCTTCAGTTAAAAGTCCGGTCCAGTCTCTCACAAGTGGACACTTAGACCACTTCTCGGTGTTTAGGTACTGAGAGTTTACTTAAGTCTTGGACAGTGTCCAGGTCTAAGGTTGTACTTGCTGCTTGTTCAGTAAGCTGTTGTGATGGCTTTAATGACCCTCCAGAGGTTGATAGACCTGAAGCCCAACACCAAATTTGCTGGTTGTTCAGTTAGCTATTGTGATGGCTTAACAACCTTTAAGAGGTTGGTAGGCCTTAGGCCCAACACCAAACCGACCAATCACTCACCGGTTATACTAATGCATATTTCCACCACCTTGAAGCATTACAATAACAACAATAGTAGAAAATAGGAAGCTTCCTTGATAACCAAAGTGGTTTTCAAACGCCTTTTAATGTTATCGTTTTCTTTATTTTATACTGTTTCAACTATAAATTATACAGGGTGATGACTTGACACCTAATGGTATCTTGTGTATACTATCGACTGAGGTAAACTCGGGGTTATTCTACACATGACAGTCCATTACCTGTCCTGACGCTTAGTCGATGAGACAAACATTCTACCAGACTTACGCCTTATGATCTATCATTGACGCAGTTCAACATAATTCATAGTGATCAAGATAGTTCTGTGCAAAACATAGTGAAGTTCGCATGCTAAGCACTATGCAGAGCATAGTGCCTTGAGCACCATAGCCCTGTGCACATCACAGTGCCGTACACAACATAATCCTGTGCACATCACAGTGCAGTACACAACATACTCCTGTGCACATCATACATCCGTACACAACATAGCCTTGTGAACGGCATAGTGCTGTAAGCAACATAGCCCAGTGAACTGCATAGTGCAGTTACGCAACATAGCCTTGTGAACAACCTTCTCCAAACTAAACGGAAAACGAATTCTTAAGTAATTTCAAGGATTAAGATCGTTCCATACTTGTCTATTCAACAATATATATTTCGTGGTTTCAACATGGTATTATTAGAAGCAAGAAAGGGAGCAGCTTCACCTTTCGAACTCTCGATTAGGGGGCTTCAATTCTGTGGAGCATTTCCCTTCCATTCGTCCAAGACTCACAGCAATACTCAAGTTCAGTTTGCCGCTCTTCCTCTGGGGCCTATTCATTCAAGCATTCATGATGTGTATGGGGCTTTTCAACGTCAAAGGTGTTTTTCTCGCAACCACTATGCCAGATATTGGAAGTAAAATTCTTGTGTATTCCTTTGCCTTAGCAATGCTTTCCCGGATGGTAGTGCCGACTGTCATGTTAGCTAAGTGCAAGAAATTTGAACGGATTTTAGCGGCTTTCTCCAAGTTACCCTCAAGTTCGCCTGATGGAAAGAAGTGGTACCAAAAGATGAAAAATATTGCTTATCTGGCGTTCTTCACCATCAACACAGGATTTGGAATATATTACATATCTGTTTCTCTGAGCGAGAGCAGTATTATTGAAATTATCGCCAGGTTCGGTTTCGTCTTTCTTGTGATGCCTTGGTTTCTGGCACCAATTGAGCTCTTCCACACTGTTCTTCATGTCCTTTCGAGTCAAGTGTTAACGATGACGGAAGAAACTATCAAAGTCTGTACTCACCATCCTTGCCCTTGGCCCTACAGATGATTCTCTGGGCCCTGAAAACGTCCAAATATCCAAGGTTAACTCACAGATGATTTTATCAGCTTTCCACAGTTTGGAATATCAGATTCACCAGGTGAGGTGTCAGGGAAAATTATTAAGTTTGTGTTCGCTAATGACAATATTAATTTTTGTGTGTTTAATTTGTGTGTATCTAGGATATGTAATATATTGCAAATAGTTCACATTTTTTACATTTTTGTGACATGGTCACTCGTTGGCAAATATTTTATGCTCTGGTGTTGGTAAACATTAATATTCTTTTAAGCAAAGTGTCTGACATTCAGAAGGACGTGGTTAGTGCGTTGATTGTCTTGGAAACACTAAATGGGTCTAGTCGGTTTGTTAGTCGACTACACTAACCAATGGACTAAAATCAACTTAACAGTAATCTGAAACATAGATTCCCGGGTAACATCTCAGGCCTCGATAGCCATTTGCCTGTTTCAAGTGTAGTTTAGACATATATATAAGTGTGTGGAGTTCTTATGCAGTGAACATACCTCGCATGGGCCAAAAGATTTCTGCAAATTTTCTACATTTCATGTACATTTTTCTAGAACTAATGAATCAAGATCTAAACATCACTAATGATATTTTGTCAAGAAAAAAACAAAATATATTTTACAGTCAATTGAATAATATACCGCAAGAATTATATATATCTTGAGGAATATATCGCAAGATATGGTTACGATCCCATCGAATTGCCTTAATATATCATCAAAGATCTATCACATTTTTGCGATTTCATTGTGCAAGTATGTTGCAAAAATCACATTCAAATATGTAGAAAAGGCAAAACCTTAAATGCTAAGAGCACATTAGAAATTGTATTATTTAATTAAAATGAAATGCTATAATGGCACTTAGAACTGATGTTAGTTATTGAATAAATACACCAACTTGTTATTTTCTAATTTATTCTTGAAACTATGTTAGTTGCAAGAATACTTACACAAAACACGTTATTCGGTTACACGTAAGTATCCACTAGGAAAATGAAACTAAAATTAAGCATTTGTTAACAGCTTCTTCAGTTCAAAAGGTATATAATATTAATATTTAAAGTTCTCATAATATGATAACGTTTCGTCACTAAATATATTAGTATATCATTTTTTAGAGAGAATGTATTTCAAGATATTTTTCAATACGTTTTAATTAATAAATTTGAAACAAACTAATAATAATAATCACACAGAAATCACATTAACGTCATATATATCAAGGAGAAAATCCAATTAGGACAATGAGGTGGGCGCGATCCTACGATCTCGGCATTGCCAAGCTGCATACTCTACCACTATCGAACAGACTTGTAAAAATGTCATACAGCCGAATTTCTACTGAAATCACAGGAAGTCTGGAGGCGGTCTCTACTGAAACCAGTCCAGGTTTTACGTCTGACCTACAAGCACTCGGGTGGAAGGGCAACTGGAGTGGATCCTACACCTTATGAAACATATATAAATCACATTATTGTGATATGTATGAGCCCCGAGCATAGGGGGGAAATTGTGATGGAAATTTCCAACACCTAATTACTAATCCCTAATACAATAGGATGTATTTCCTGTACTAGGCATCATAATCATCCAACACTTCATATACTAATCCTTAGTACAATAGGATGTATTTCTTGTACTAGGCGTCATAATTTACTAACACTACTAATCAGTAGTTTAGTGATACTGAATTCAAAATTCAAATTCAAATTTTTATTCAGGAAAAGTACATACATAGATGACTTACAAACATAATGTTGGTTTTATAGATAGAGCTAGTACATAAAATACCTAAAGCCACTAATACGCATAGCGATTTGGGTAAATTAATTCAATTCATTAAGGCGGAGAATGTTATATAATTTTTCCTAGAATCGTGGCAGTGTTGCTTCAGTCAGCTAAACACAGGGAATCATTTCATATCTTAACAGATCGAGTAGAATCTAGTCTTATTTTGCCCTTTTATTAAGGATAATCGTTTATTAATAGATACATCTCTAGTTAGTAAATCTATCATGTTTTACTGGAATTAATTTATACAGCCACGATTAGCTGCACCATTGAATAAAATGACATGCCGTATCTCCACTCTAAATCTTTCTCGTTCATTTAATATCAGTATAAATTAATTGACCTGTATTACGAGAAAAGAATTGTTGCCGCATAATACATTTATTTATGACGTAAATATTCGTCATACCCCATTTCCTTCCATATTATTTATACTCGGGATAACCAGCTTTGGGAGCTCTTGCGCATGCGCCACTCGAGGAGGAAGGAGAGAGACATAGGAGAACCGCCATTGTATAGGTGTTCTTGAAGTTCGCTTATTGACATTGGTCCAAATTTGAAGCATCTGGCTACCTACAGGCTCCAGACTGATTCTGCAACTTTAGTTATTTACAGACACCACGGTCGGCAGGGAATAATTATCCATTTGATAAGTTGTACAGGCCTTTAAAACTTAATTAGGTTCTTTCCCTGTCGTGACGATGCATGACACCGTATAATCCTCATGTAAGTGTACTTTGGATCCCCAAACCCATTTAGAATTTACTATTAAATTTACTATTACTACCAAACCCCAATTCTAGGGTTTGGAGTGGAATTTACATAATTTATTATTTCAGCTGGAGTACAAACGTCTGCGAGACAGTAACTTCTGCCACGATCACATGTTTTCTGGAGTAGCCTGTGCAACAAGTTAACGTCTAACGTCTACGTCTATGAGTATACTATTTGCGAGACGCACGCTATAATACCTGCTTACAGCTAAGCTGTCTTTCTCGTTTTTAGTATACAAACATTTCATTTAACTAACCATTGAATATTGAATGATTTATATTCTATATACATGCATTTCTTATTCTCATCATTTATGCAATTTATTATACATTACATGAATTACGTAGACTAACCTTATAGAATAACCCCCAAAATGTGTTATGGGAAGCGGTTTTAGAATTTATAGAATTTACAGTTCATTTATTGCATATTAATAGAATCTTTAGAATTTAATTGCATTTAATCATAGAGATCCATAAGCCACAGGTTCTCTCATTTAGAATAGAATTCTGGTCCTTCGAGCATATTATAATTATATATTATTTTATTAGCATTAAATCTAGAGCCAGATTTCCCCACAAATTGTGTGAAACCCTGGTTTGGCTTCATTGGAAGCCTCGGGATCCTTCTGGGTGCAGTAGTACCCCAGGCTGCAATTCTTTCCCATGTCGTGGTGCAGTCGACTAAAGCGTGCATCTGGCAACACGCAGCACATAGGCTCGAACCCTCGTCATTCCTCCTGTGGATTTGTTCATTGATATATCACGATTTTGTGATTTCTCTGAGTAATAATAATAATAATGATAATAATAATGATAATAATAATAATAATAATAATAATATAATAATAATAATGATAATAATAATAATAATAATAATAATAATAATAATAATATAATAATAATATTAATAATAATAATAATAATAATAATAATAATAATAATAATAATAATAATAATAATAATAATAATAATAATAAGTCACAGTGGAAAGATACATCAATGAAAAATCAGTTGGAGCCGGGCAGGGATATGAACGAGTGTTCTAGTGAATATCAGACACTTGTCTTACCCCGATCGTGATCGAGTGACATTAGACAATGTCACTGTCATTTGAACAATGGTCCAACTCCCGGCATTGCTACATTTGATTTTCTTAATAATGCGAATAATAATAATAATAATAATAATAATAATAATAATAATAATAATAATAATAATAATATCTCGTATCTCCTGGCAAAAAGATGACATGAAATAAAATCTTGTTAATTCTCTAATTTAAGGTTGAAGATCTGCAGGAGATGGCGGCTGATTACTTCAATGAAATGATCAACATATTCCTTGTGTCGGGCATAGCCTCATGTGTCTCCAGCTCTTACGATATACTTAATAAATTTTTAAGACTGGGAGGATCGTCTGTGGTTATGCTAATAGTAACCTATGCTTTGATCTTCTACCTCTGTGACTTGGGTCAAATGTTTACCAATCGGGTAAGAATGATAGTTACATTTACACAGATAGAGAAGTTTGCCACTAAAACTGAGATATAAACTATTTCTAAATAAGTTAAGAACGATAGCAGTTTCTTTCCACTTTCATTGACAACAAAGTTTAGCATTTAAAGTGAGGTATACATCATGGGCTTATTAACTTTAATAATTACTTACTATTAGGTAATTAGAATGGCCTCCAATCTGCGTCTTTTTACGTTGTTACAACGTTATTAACGTAATGGCAATATAAATTGAACGTTTTGGTTACATTTTTTACAGGCTGTGTTTATTAGTGAGATCAGGCATTTTAAATTATACAATCACATCCTATTTAAACTCTGCAATCAGATCCCAGCAATATTTAACTATAAATAATAAGTAAGAATAATAATTAGTGTAAAGAAGTGCAATCTGGTAATTTTAAATAATAATAATAGCTGTGATATACACAAAGAGTAGTCACACTAATGTGACAGCATCAATGAGAAAATTTGTAAGAGCCGTGTTGAGGGTTCGAACCTCTACAGGAGGTGTTCCCACGCCCCAGACAATAGGGCCACGACATGAAAGGATTGCTACATTATCATGTCGAACAATACATAGGTTCGAACCCTTGCATTAGCTCCTATGGATTTTCTCGTTGATGCAATCACGTTAGTGTAATTACTCTCTGTGTATTGAAAGAGGAGCATCAGAGGTAGAACATGCCTAGATGACAGAGCCAGAGTGCATGGGGAGATTGATTGAAAATCCTGTTCCGGCTTCAGTAGTGAAGCCTCAATAAATCATTGTGTGTTCAGTAGAACTCCAGGTAACTGAGATATAGTTACCGCTTCTCATTCATAATTATTGCAGCAAAATTATACTCAATGATACGACCCATAATTATTTAGCCTGTTATAATTTTTTACCAGATTCGGCATCTATGCCATATAGATAACTAAGTTTTCTAATAGTTTAAATATGCTTCTTTATTTTGTATATCCAGAATTGTTGTTGATAGATTTATTCTGAATTCGTTAGAAAATTTACGTTTAATAACTTGAAACTGATACAGAACCGTTTTATTTAAATAATACTTGTTTATAACGAAATTAAGGCAGTGATTGTTATATTTGTATTGCTTGATGGTAAAGCATTGCTATTTGTTGCATATGGTCACTAATCACACATAGCGTTATGAGTTAGGAGTAAAATTAAAAAAAAAGGCACTACGGGCTCACCATAGACCGTGCTTCTTGGAACTTTTTGTTCCAGGTAGCGAATCTTTAACAACAACAATGAGCAAAATTATTGATGTTCTCCATATATCAGTAAGCCAATGCTGTGTTAATCAGATCTTTTCTCCAAATATAATATATTGCCCAATGATGCAAGACCCACGTATGTTTTACCAAACGTATTATTCTAAAAAATATATTTTAAAAACAGTTATAAACAAAAATAGGCTACCTAAAAATGATATCTGAAAAATGTCTATGTATTTTTGTATAGTGTGTATGTTTTTACAAAAATATTGTGTATGTTTGGAAAACATACACATCCATGTATGTTTTCCAAAACCATGTTATGCACAAATGTTATTAAAACTGTGTTATCCAAAAATGTGCAATCTAAAAATTTTATTTGAAAACTGTCTATCCAAGGCTTTGTTATCCATAAATATGGTATCCAAAATGAGACAAAAATTGACAACTTTAAACATTCTCACAATCCCTATCACTAGATTTAACAACAAATTTACGAATAACTTCATACATCATTTTTTGTTAGCCTATCGGTCGTTTTCAACATGTCGTTCGTTTACTCTTCCAGGTAAAGAAGGCGGCGAAGCTCTTGAGGGACCTCAGTTGTAAGACTTCTGATCAGACCATCAAATATCGAGTGAGTTGCAATCCTCTACAATTCCTCGAAATATTTAATTTACTGGATATTGAATACTTTGCTCTAACACAAATTTGCACATTTTCTAATCTGTTTTAATTGGCATTTGCGAACAACATTTTATTGTTACTTAGTAAAAATGAAGACTTTTTTTGGAGCAAATACTATGAGATCGAACTCACGTTTCACCATTTTCTCATATATATTATACGGTATTGCGATTTCATAGTATAAATGTGAAGGAGCTATAAAATATGCGTTTTATGCAATGAAATATATTATAGAAGAAATATATTACATATAAAAATGCTTACAATATCTGTTAATATATAACAATGCAATGCTAACAATTTTTACCAGAGTTATAGTAGGTTAACTTAGGATTGGTTAGGTTTACTTAGGATTGGTTAGGTTTACTTAGGATTGGTTAGATTAGGTTAAGGTTGGTTAGATTAGGTTAGCTTAGGGTTGGTTAGGTTTGGTTAGCATATGGTTGGTTCAGTTAGGTTTTGTTTAGTTATATTATATTAGATTAAGTGAGGTTAGGTTAGGTTGTGTTTGGTTCGCTACGGTCAGGTAGCGAACGTGATCGTGCGTTTTAATATTAGTTTTCATCTCCCCATCCCTCTACCTCCCCCATCCTTTCCATTCCCTATGGACATCAATCCGAATCCGAATATTAGTATATTTTGGTAGCATTTTTTCAATTACCATCGACAGTAAACAGAAATATAAGAAATATTGAGAAAATTCGTGTTAGAATTATTAATCTTACTTTTTCGGTCATATTTAATAATATATGTTTACAAGAAAGACTGCCACCAAAATATACTAATATTAAAACGCAAGACCCAGCAGCAAGGAATCAAGCCTTCACGATAAAATATCGCCAAGATCTGATCCGAAATCAAATACACAAGGCAGAAATTGAAATCAAAGACAACAAAACGCAACTACTTCATGCTACAATCCAATGGAGAAACAGCAACATCGACGAAAACCTCCGTACTCGTATCGAGCAACACCTCGACATCCTCACAGATCGACATCACCTCAGCACCGAAACCAGGAAAATCAAGAAACTAACAACGTTATATGGAGGACTTATGGCGATACCACGACCAAGAGACGGCTTCCTGAACCTTGCTGGAATCAACCTCACTGAGGACCAAGTCACTCTCCTAAATCTGGGTATAAACTGTCGCGTTATGTCCAGACCAAGTGAGATGGCCGGAAAGTGGATTTGGAGATCCTGTTGGACGACATATTCGACCTCAAGACACAAAAAAAGTCACCACCAAAGACACCTAACAAGCAGAACTTATTGCAGACGGAGGAAAGATTCGAGGCAACTACAGAAGCACCATACTGTCCTCCGAGCTCAAAGCGGCTGCTAAGAGCCTTCGTGAGAACAAGGAGATAGTCGTCAGGAGAGGTGACAAGTCGCCAGTATACGTCATTCTTAAAAAAGACGAATATCTGGCGAAAATGAACCTCATACTCTCTGACGAAACTAAATTCCAAAGGGTAACGAAGGACACTACAGCCGAATTGAAAGCAAAGGTTAACAGATTGATCGAAACTGTGAACGCCAAGAAATCCGGACTCCACCTACCATAGATTATTGGGGAATACAAACCTGGATATGCGTATGGAAATGTCAAGACACATAAGCCGGGAAACCCACTTCGGCCAATCATCAGCCAGATACCCACACCCACGTACAGACTGGCAAAACGACTCAACGGCTTGCTGACCCCTTATGTCCCTTGCCCCTTCAGCCTGAAGTCTCCAAATGAATTTGTTGACTTACTGCGGGGAACACAGGCCGCAGGGATAAGAGCCTCGTTGGATGTAGAATCACTGTTTCCCAACGTACCTGTGGATGAAACAATCGGGATGATAGTGGACAGAGTAGTATCGTGATCTGGCCTGTACTCCTCTTGACATACCAAAAAACATTCTAAGGAAGCTACTCCAAGCTTGTACTAAAGAGGCACCCTTCTTGAGCCCTGATGGGCATATGTTTAAGCAAGTAGATGGGATCGCCACAGGTTCTCCCCTAAGTGTCCTGTTTGCGAACTTCTACATGGGTACCATCGAACAGAAGGTCTTAGTCGACATGAACTTGAAACCGGCCATATACTGCAGGTATGTTGACGACATTTTTACACAGGTACCTGATGTCAGACATCTGCAGGAGCTGAAGGAGGCATTTGAGCAGAATTCTGTGTTGCGTTTCACTTACGAGATGGAGAAGGATGGGAAGCTGCCCTTTCTAGATGTAACAGTCATGGAAAGGAGCGGAGGTTTCCACAGTGCAGTCTACACTAAGGAAACACACATAGAAATGTGCCTCAATGCCAACAGTGACTGCTAAAGCAGGTACAAGAGAAGTGTTGTTAACGCTTATGTCGACCGTGCTCTCAGCCACAGCTCAGGATGGAAGCAAGTCGGTGAAGAATTCTGTAGGGTAAGGCAGGTCCTAGTCATCAACGGCTTCTCCAATGGTTTCGTTGAAGACATCATAAGAAGGAAGGTGAAACGCCATGCAACCTCTGAAGAGACAACTAACACAACACCTGTACCCCCTATTAGACTATTTTACAGGAACTTATTTTCCACAGCTCATAAAACGGTGGAAAGGGTCCTGAAAGATATTGTTGATAGGAAAGTTATCCCTACAGACAAAAATCAGAAGATACAATTGACGATTTACTATAAAACTAAAAAAATGGCCAATCTTCTCTTGAGAAACTCTCCAGACACAAAGCAGAGCGCATTAAAAGAGACCAACGTCGTCTATGCCTTCAAATGCCCACTTGGGGACTGTAAGCCTCAAAGAACTCAGTATATAGGCAAGACAACAACATCTCTTTCCAGGCGATTAACGATGTATAAGCAACAGGGCTCCATTAAGGAACATATAGCCTCTTCCCACAACCAGACCATCACTAGAGAAATCTTAGCAAACAACACAGAAATCATCGATAGATACAGCGATAGCAGGCGGCTCGACGTCTGCGAGGCACTACACATCAAGAAGTCAACACCAGCAATCAACAGCCAATTAATGCACAACTATATTCTACCCATTTCAAGACTCCGCTCCAATATAGAAGCATCAAGAAATATGGGCCAATAAAAATAGGCCTTCTGCAGTTACCTACTTTTAATACCTGTTTCATTGTTTTGTGTTAAAAGTTTATTTTCACCTCATCCAAAACTATTGCAACATGTCACTTCACCCAAATGTAGGTATAAAAACTCGAAAGGTGTTTAAGCTCTATTCAGTTAAAAGTTGTGTGTGTGTTTGTGTAAACTAAACTCTTTGAAAATGTAATAAGTTTTACGAAACGCACTCAAGTGTCGTGTCAGACTAGAAATAAAAATGAATTTTGGAGAATTGATCTTTGAATTACCATCAACAGTGAAAAGAAACGTAAGAAAGATCGAGAAAATTCGTGTTAGAATTATTAATCTCACTTTTTCGGTCATATTTAATAATATATGTCTACAGGAAAGACTGCTACCAAAATATACTAATATATATATATATATATATATATATATATATATATATATATATATATATATATATATATATATATATATATATATATATATATATATATATATATATATGCAGAATAACCACATATGAAAAATAGAAAATGCTTAACGCGTTTTTGGCTAATTCGCCTTCATCAGAGCAAAGTAGAATGAAGATAAGTTTGCTGATCAGACCTTTATATCCGCCTGGGCAGATCACCTGACCACCAAAAATAAGTGGAGGAAAGGAATTATAAGAAAGAAGGTAACTGCAGAAGGCCTATTGGCCCATACAAGGCAGCTCCTTTTAATATCTCCAAGTGCCAAACGTGTTTAAATGATTGCTATATTGTTTTGACGTGCTATATTGAGGCTTAAATAGGGATCCAACTTGTACATATATATATATATATATATATATATATATATATATATATATATATATATATATATATATATATATATATATATATATATATATATATATATAAATATATATATATATATAAATATATATATATATATATATATATATATATATATATATATATATATATACATATATATACATATATATACATATATATATATATATATATATATATATATATATATATATATATATATATATATATATATATATATATATATATATATATATATATATATATATAAATATATATATATATATATATATATAAATATATATATATATATATATATATATATATATATATATATATACATATATATACATATATATACATATATATATATATATATATATATATATATATATATATATATATATATATATATATATATATATATATATATATATATATATATATATATATATATGCGAACAAGCCTGAATGGTCCCCAGGACAATATGCAACTGAAAACTCACACCCCAGAAGTGGGGTGTGAGTGACTCGAACCCATACTCCCAGAAGCAACGCAACTGGTATGTACAAGACGCCTTAATCCACTTGACCATCACGACCGGACATAATCCATCAAGTGGATTAATGCGTCTTGTACATACCAGTTGCGTTGCTTCTGGGAGTATGGGTTCGAGTCACTTCTGGGGTGTGAGTTTTCAGTTGCATATTGTCCTGGGGACCATTCAGGCTTGTTCGCATTTGTGTTCCTCACGTGTGCCCCAAAGAATGAGGTGATTTGGTAAAATGCTATGCCCAAGATTACTATCCGAGTGCCGGCGGTGGGGTGGTTCAAATAGCCTCGGCTATCACCTCATTATGTCCGGTCGTGATGGTCAAGTGGATTAAGGCGTCTTGTACATACCAGTTGCGTTGCATCTGGGAGTATGGGTTCGAGTCACTTCTGGGGTGTGAGTTTTCAGTTATATATATATATATATATATATATATATATATATATATATATATATATATATATATATATATATATATATATATATATATATATATATATATATATATATATATATATATATATATATTTTAGTATATTTTGGTAGCAGTCTTTCCTGTAGACACATATTATTAAATATGACCGAAAAAGTAAGATTAATAATTCTAACACGAATTTTCTCAATCTTTCGTACATTACGCTTCACTGTTGGAGGTAAATCAAAAATTAATTCTCCAAAATTCATTTTTATTTCTAGTCTGACGCGACACGGGCGCGTTTCGTAAAACTTATTAAATTTTCAAAGACTTTAGTTCACAAATACACAACTGATTAGAACTTACGTATCTCTGACTTTATATCTACATTTGAGTGAGGTGGGAGGGGTGATGTGGCATTAACACAAGACAGAACAAGAGGGGATATTAATAGGGTATTAAAAGTATCAACACAAGACAGAACACAAACAATGGGTATTGAATAGAAGTGTTTGTAGAAAGCCTATTGGTCCATATTTCTTGATGCTTCTATATTGGAGCGGAGTCTTGAGGTGGGTAGAATATAGTTGTGCAATAATTGGCTGTTGATTGCTGGTGTTGACTTCTTGATGTGTAGTGCCTCGCAAACGTCAAGCCGCCTGCTATCGCTGTATCTATCGATGATTTCTGTGTTGTTTACTAGGATTTCTGATTTACTAGGATTTTAGAAATCCTAGTAAACAACACAGAAATCATCGATAGATACAGCGATAGCAGGCGGCTTGACGTTTGCGAGGCACTACACATCAAGAAGTCAACACCAGCAATCAACAGCCAATTATTGCACAACTATATTCTACCCACCTCAAGACTCCGCTCCAATATAGAAGCATCAAGAAATATGGACCAATAGGCTTTCTACAAACACTTCTATTCAATACCCATTGTTTGTGTTCTGTCTTGTGTTGATACTTTTAATACCCTATTAATATCCCCTCTTGTTCTGTCTTGTGTTAATGCCACATCACCCCTCCCACCTCACTCAAATGTAGATATAAAGTCAGAGATACGTAAGTTCTAATCAGTTGTGTATTTGTGAACTAAAGTCTTTGAAAATGTAATAAGTTTTACGAAACGCGCCCGTGTCGCGTCAGACTAGAAATAAAAATGAATTTTGGAGAATTAATTTTTGATTTACCTCCAACAGTGAAGCGTAATGTACGAAAGATTGAGAAAATTCGTGTTAGAATTATTAATCTTACTTTTTCGGTCATATTTAATAATATATATATATATATATATATATATATATATATATATATATATATACATATATATATATATATATATATATATATATATATATATATATATATATATATATATATATATATATATATATATATATATATATATTTATGTTTCATTGAATATGACCGCATATTCTGTATTTTTTTTCTGGTTTAGGGCTTCTATCCCTCTAACTATTTTCTTAGCATCAGGGCTTAGTTGAAATAGGAGTTCTCCAAAACTCATTTTCGTACTTTTAAGGTGAAGAAAAGAAGTGATTTACTATAGAATGTATTACACTTATTTATACAATTTGCACAACGTTTCGAACCCCCATGGTTCATTCTCAAGTGAAGAGATCTTACAATGCTGGATGATTTTATACCCGCACTTGGTCAGGTGATAAAGACAATAAAGGTGAAAACATGGGGGGATACATAAGGGATAAATGTGGGGTGAAACATAAGAACAGAGGCAACTGCAGAAGGCCCATTGGCCCATACGAGGCAGCTCCTTTCTACATACATATATATATATATTATTTGTAACAAGTTGGTTTATTCCTGCAGGTGAGTCACCTGATCCAATGTGTGGCTTGTGTGGAGAAGTTCAACATAGGAGACTGGTACACGCTGGACTACGGCACTCTCCTGGCAGTAAGACCTCATCATCACTCTCTGTTGACCTCTCACTGACTACCGGGACCTGAGCTCTAGCTCTTGATACCCCGCCCTGCTAGTCTCACAACTGCTGAGTTATAATTGATCAAGCCTGATGTTCAAGTTCTCTTTGTCGATTCTTGACTTAAAGATTGAATGATGTGGTGGCTTTTATAATTTCTTGTTTCCTTGCATTTCACTTTGGCTTCTTTATGATTCCAGCTTTTACCTGTGTTTTCTAGTCCCACTTTCTCTTAGTGTAAAGATGCTGTCTTGTCTATTCTCCTCAGAATCATAGATGTGGCGATCATATCTCCCCTGTTTCTTCTAGTCTCTAAGGTTTTCAGACTTAGTTACATTGGCCAATCCTCGAAGCTTACCCTTCATACTTTTGGCATTAATTTTCTTGCCAACCATATTTTTATTGGTCGTTCTGTTTCTCTCTCTCTCTGTCTCATTTTTAATTGAAATCTTTACTAAGAATCATTAGGAATGTCGTTGATATTCTTTATGAAACAACAAGCTAAGACCTGTTATCGTGCATCAGCTCATCTGAAGCGTGACCCTAGTAACTCACTTAATGAGCTTGTCATTGGCTTTTAGTAGGAATAAAAATTATTATGTTAAATTACAATCATGTTAGTTACTAGATAACTCAGGCACTAACTGTGCCTGAGTTATCTAGTAACTCAGGCTGGAGCCTTCATATGGCCCGTTGAATTCCTCTTACGCGCATCTACGGTGAGTGAATATGTTGTAGAGAATAAGTTGAGAGAATATATTGTAAAGAATAAGTTGATATTATATGCTGTATGACGGTAAAAATGGATGGTATCGCAGTCTCTCCGGGGTAGATGGAATGCCAGTCATATAAAAAAAAAGGGAAAAAAGTTAGACTGCAAGTTGAACTTGACTGTGACAACTGTAGGATAAGACATACAGAACAAAAATTTAAAAATACTTTACTTTAATAGAAAACTGACGTTAAACCAATTACAAATCACAAAATAATATCCAGGCTTGGCTCCAATACAGAGTGTGCAAAACAAACAAGATGAACAATCAAATTTACATTACGTTAATATGCAGATAAAATGTGGTGCTAGAATACTGTGAGCCAGACTGCATAAACCTGCTACCATACCGAGATATGTCAACAGCTCTACTCAGAAGAGCACTCAGGAGTAATCTGAATCGTGGTGGGCTAGGTTGCCCTATATATATATATATATATATATATATATATATATATATATATATATATATATATATATATATATATATATATATATATATATATATATATATATATATAATATATATATATATATATATATATATATATATATATATATATATATATATATATATGTCATACCTAGTAGCCAGAACGCACTTCTCAGCCTACTATGCAAGGTCCGATTTGCCTAATAAGCCAAGTTTTCATGAATTAATTGTTTTCCGACTACCTAACCAACCTAACCTAACCTAACCTAACTTTTTCCGCTACCTAACCTAACCTAACCTATAAAGATAGGTTAGGTTAGGTAGGGTTGGTTAGGTTCGGTCATATATCTACGTTAATTTTAACTCCAATAAAAAAAATTGACCTCATACATAATGAAATGGGTAGCTTTATCATTTCATAAGAAAAAAATTAGAGAAAATATATTAATTCAGGAAAACTTGGCTTATTAGGCAAATCGGGTCTTGCGTAGTAGCCTGAGAAGTGCGTTCTGGCTACTAGGTACGACACACATATATATATATATATATATATATATATATATATATATATATATATATATATATATATATATATATATATATATATATATATATATATATATATGACAATGTCAGACCACGGAGGAAAAATGAAACAGGAAATTTCCTTAAGTACTTTCGTATATTAAATACATCTTCAGAAGGTTTGACCTTCTGAAGATGTATTTAATATACGAAAGTACTTAAGGAAATTTCCTGTTTCATTTTTCCTCCGTGGTCTGACATTGTCACATTCTTAATCACGTGTTAATTTTCGTGATATACACACACATATATATATATATATATATATATATATATATATATATATATATATATATATATATATATATATATATATATATATATATATGTCGTACCTAGTAGCCAGAACGCACTTCTCAGCCTACTATGCAAGGCGCGATTTGCCTAATAAGCCAAGTTTTCATTAAATAATTGTTTTTCGACTACCTAACCTACCTAACCTAACTTTTTCGGCTACCTAACCCAACCTAACCTATAAAGATAGGTTAGGTTAGGTTAGGTAGGGTTGGTTAGGTTCGGTCATATATCTACATTAATTTTAACTCCAATAAAAAAAAAAATGACCTCATACATAATGAAATGGGTAGCTTTATCATTTCATAAGAAAAAAAATAGAGAAAATATATTAATTCAGGAAAACTTGGCTTATTAGGCAAATCGGGCCTTGCATAGTAGGCCAAAAAGTGCGTTCTGGCTATTAGGTACGACATTATATATATATATGTCGTACCTAGTAGCCAGAACTCACTTCTCAGCCTACTATGCGAGGCCCGATTTGCCTAATAAGCCAAGTTTTACTGAATTATTATATTTTCTCTAATTTTTTTCTTATGAAATGATAAAGCTACCCATTTCATTATGTATGAGGTCAATTTTTTTTAATTGGAGTTAAAATTAACGTAGATATATGACCGAACCTAACCAACCCTACCTAACCTAACCTAACCTATCTTTATAGGTTAGGTTAGGTTAGGTAGCCGAAAACGTTAGGTTAGGTTAGGTTAGGTAGGTTAGGTTGTCGAAAAAACATTAATTCATGAAAACTAGGCTTATTAGGCAAATCGGGCCTTGCATAGTAGGCTGAGAAGTGAGTTCTGGCTACTAGGTACGACATATATATATATATATATATATATATATATATATATATATATATATATATATATATATATATATATATATATATATATATATATATATATATGTCGTACCTAATAGCCAGAACGCACTTTTTGGCCTACTATGCAAGGCCCGATTTGCCTAATAAGCCAAGTTTTCATTAAATAATTGTTTTTCGACTACCTAACCTACCTAACCTAACTTTTTCGGCTACCTAACCCAACCTAACCTATAAAGATAGGTTAGGTTAGGTTAGGTAGGGTTGGTTAGGTTCGGTCATATATCTACATTAATTTTAACTCCAATAAAAAAAAAATGACCTCATACATAATGAAATGGGTAGCTTTATCATTTCATAAGAAAAAAAATAGAGAAAATATATTAATTCAGGAAAACTTGGCTTATTAGGCAAATCGGGCCTTGCATAGTAGGCCAAAAAGTGCGTTCTGGCTATTAGGTACGACATATATATATATATATATATATATATATATATATATATATATATATATATATATATATATATATATATATATATATATATATGTCGTACCTAGTAGCCAGAACGCAGTTCTCAGCCTACTATGCAAGGCCCGATTTGCCTAATAACCCAAGTTTTCATGAATTAATTGTTTTTCGACTACCTAACCTACCTAACCTAACCTAACCTAACTTTTTCGGCTACCTAACCAAACCTAACCTATAGAGATAGGTTAGGTTAGGTTAGGTAGGGTTGGTTAGGTTCGGTCATATATCTACGTTAATTTTAACTCCAATAAAAAAAAATTGACCTCATACATAATGAAATGGGTTGATTTATCATTTCATAAGAAAAAAATTAGAGAAAATATATTAATTCAGGAAAACTTGGCTTATTAGGCAAATCGGGCCTTGAATAGTAGGCTGAGAAGTGAGTTCTGGCTACTAGGTACGACATATATATATATATATATATATATATATATATATATATATATATATATGTCGTACCTAATAGCCAGAACGCACTTTTTGGCCTACTATGCAAGGCCCGATTTGCCTAATAAGCCAAGTTTTCCTGAATTAATATATTTTCTCTATTTTTTTTCTTATGAAATGATAAAGCTACCCATTTCATTATGTATGAGGTCATTTTTTTTTATTGGAGTTAAAATTAATGTAGATATATGACCGAACCTAACCAACCCTACCTAACCTAACCTAACCTATCTTTATAGGTTAGGTTGGGTTAGGTAGCCGAAAAAGTTAGGTTAGGTAGGTTAGGTAGTCGAAAAAAGAAAGATATTGTTGATAGGAAAGTTATCCCTGCAGACAAAAATCAGAAGATACAATTGACGATTTACTATAAAACTAAAAAAATGGCCAACCTTCTCTTGAGAAACTCTCCAGACACAAAGCAGAGCGCATTAAAAGAGACCAACGTCGTCTATGCCTTCAAATGCCCACTTGGGGACTGTAAGCCTCAAAGAACTCAGTATATAGGCAAGACAACAACATCTCTTTCCAGGCGATTAACGATGCATAAGCAACAGGGCTCCATTAAGGAACATATAGCCTCTTCCCACAACCAGACCATCACTAGAGAAATCTTAGCAAACAACACAGAAATCATCGATAGATACAGCGATAGCAGGCGGCTCGACGTCTGCGAGGCACTACACATCAAGAAGTCAACACCAGCAATCAACAGCCAATTAATGCACAACTATATTCTACCCATTTCAAGACTCCGCTCCAATATAGAAGCATCAAGAAATATGGGCCAATAAAAATAGGCCTTCTGCAGTTACCTACTTTTAATACCTGTTTCATTGTTTTGTGTTAAAAGTTTATTTTCACCTCATCCAAAACTATTGCAACATGTCACTTCACCCAAATGTAGGTATAAAAACTCGAAAGGTGTTTAAGCTCTATTCAGTTAAAAGTTGTGTGTGTTTGTGTAAACTAAACTCTTTGAAAATGTAATAAGTTTTACGAAACGCACTCAAGTGTCGTGTCAGACTAGAAATAAAAATGAATTTTGGAGAATTGATCTTTGAATTACCATCAACAGTGAAAAGAAACGTAAGAAAGATCGAGAAAATTCGTGTTAGAATTATTAATCTTACTTTTTCGGTCATATTTAATAATATATGTCTACAGGAAAGACTGCTACCAAAATATATATATATATATATATATATATATATATATATATATATATATATATATATATATATATATATATATATATATATATATATATATATATATATATATATATATATATATATATATATATATGCAGAATAACCACATATGAAAAATAGAAAATGCTTAACGCGTTTTTGGCTAATTCGCCTTCATCAGAGCAAAGTAGAATGAAGATAAGTTTGCTGATCAGACCTTTATATCCGCCTGGGCAGATCACCTGACCACCAAAAATAAGTGGAGGAAAGGAATTATAAGAAAGAAGGTAACTGCAGAAGGCCTATTGGCCCATACAAGGCAGCTCCTTTTAATATCTCCAAGTGCCAAACGTGTTTAAATGATTGCTATATTGTTTTGACGTGCTATATTGAGGCTTAAATAGGGATCCAACTTGTACATATATATATATATATATATATATATATATATATATATATATATATATATATATATATATATATATATATATATATATATATAAATATATATATATATATATATATATAAATATATATATATATATATATATATATATATATATATATATACATATATATACATATATATACATATATATATATATATATATATATATATATATATATATATATATATATATATATATATATATATATATATATATATATATATATATATATATAAATATATATATATATATATAAATATATATATATATATATATATATATATATATATATATATATACATATATATACATATATATACATATATATATATATATATATATATATATATATATATATATATATATATATATATATATATATATATATATATATATATATATATATATATATATATATATATATGCGAACAAGCCTGAATGGTCCCCAGGACAATATGCAACTGAAAACTCACACCCCAGAAGTGGGGTGTGAGTGACTCGAACCCATACTCCCAGAAGCAACGCAACTGGTATGTACAAGACGCCTTAATCCACTTGACCATCACGACCGGACATAATCCATCAAGTGGATTAATGCGTCTTGTACATACCAGTTGCGTTGCTTCTGGGAGTATGGGTTCGAGTCACTTCTGGGGTGTGAGTTTTCAGTTGCATATTGTCCTGGGGACCATTCAGGCTTGTTCGCATTTGTGTTCCTCACGTGTGCCCCAAAGAATGAGGTGATTTGGTAAAATGCTATGCCCAAGATTACTATCCGAGTGCCGGCGGTGGGGTGGTTCAAATAGCCTCGGCTATCACCTCATTATGTCCGGTCGTGATGGTCAAGTGGATTAAGGCGTCTTGTACATACCAGTTGCGTTGCATCTGGGAGTATGGGTTCGAGTCACTTCTGGGGTGTGAGTTTTCAGTTATATATATATATATATATATATATATATATATATATATATATATATATATATATATATATATATATATATATATATATATATATATATATATATATATATATATATATATATTTTAGTATATTTTGGTAGCAGTCTTTCCTGTAGACACATATTATTAAATATGACCGAAAAAGTAAGATTAATAATTCTAACACGAATTTTCTCAATCTTTCGTACATTACGCTTCACTGTTGGAGGTAAATCAAAAATTAATTCTCCAAAATTCATTTTTATTTCTAGTCTGACGCGACACGGGCGCGTTTCGTAAAACTTATTAAATTTTCAAAGACTTTAGTTCACAAATACACAACTGATTAGAACTTACGTATCTCTGACTTTATATCTACATTTGAGTGAGGTGGGAGGGGTGATGTGGCATTAACACAAGACAGAACAAGAGGGGATATTAATAGGGTATTAAAAGTATCAACACAAGACAGAACACAAACAATGGGTATTGAATAGAAGTGTTTGTAGAAAGCCTATTGGTCCATATTTCTTGATGCTTCTATATTGGAGCGGAGTCTTGAGGTGGGTAGAATATAGTTGTGCAATAATTGGCTGTTGATTGCTGGTGTTGACTTCTTGATGTGTAGTGCCTCGCAAACGTCAAGCCGCCTGCTATCGCTGTATCTATCGATGATTTCTGTGTTGTTTACTAGGATTTCTGATTTACTAGGATTTTAGAAATCCTAGTAAACAACACAGAAATCATCGATAGATACAGCGATAGCAGGCGGCTTGACGTTTGCGAGGCACTACACATCAAGAAGTCAACACCAGCAATCAACAGCCAATTATTGCACAACTATATTCTACCCACCTCAAGACTCCGCTCCAATATAGAAGCATCAAGAAATATGGACCAATAGGCTTTCTACAAACACTTCTATTCAATACCCATTGTTTGTGTTCTGTCTTGTGTTGATACTTTTAATACCCTATTAATATCCCCTCTTGTTCTGTCTTGTGTTAATGCCACATCACCCCTCCCACCTCACTCAAATGTAGATATAAAGTCAGAGATACGTAAGTTCTAATCAGTTGTGTATTTGTGAACTAAAGTCTTTGAAAATGTAATAAGTTTTACGAAACGCGCCCGTGTCGCGTCAGACTAGAAATAAAAATGAATTTTGGAGAATTAATTTTTGATTTACCTCCAACAGTGAAGCGTAATGTACGAAAGATTGAGAAAATTCGTGTTAGAATTATTAATCTTACTTTTTCGGTCATATTTAATAATATATATATATATATATATATATATATATATATATATATACATATATATATATATATATATATATATATATATATATATATATATATATATATATATATATATATATATATATATATATATATATATATATATATATTTATGTTTCATTGAATATGACCGCATATTCTGTATTTTTTTTCTGGTTTAGGGCTTCTATCCCTCTAACTATTTTCTTAGCATCAGGGCTTAGTTGAAATAGGAGTTCTCCAAAACTCATTTTCGTACTTTTAAGGTGAAGAAAAGAAGTGATTTACTATAGAATGTATTACACTTATTTATACAATTTGCACAACGTTTCGAACCCCCATGGTTCATTCTCAAGTGAAGAGATCTTACAATGCTGGATGATTTTATACCCGCACTTGGTCAGGTGATAAAGACAATAAAGGTGAAAACATGGGGGGATACATAAGGGATAAATGTGGGGTGAAACATAAGAACAGAGGCAACTGCAGAAGGCCCATTGGCCCATACGAGGCAGCTCCTTTCTACATACATATATATATATATTATTTGTAACAAGTTGGTTTATTCCTGCAGGTGAGTCACCTGATCCAATGTGTGGCTTGTGTGGAGAAGTTCAACATAGGAGACTGGTACACGCTGGACTACGGCACTCTCCTGGCAGTAAGACCTCATCATCACTCTCTGTTGACCTCTCACTGACTACCGGGACCTGAGCTCTAGCTCTTGATACCCCGCCCTGCTAGTCTCACAACTGCTGAGTTATAATTGATCAAGCCTGATGTTCAAGTTCTCTTTGTCGATTCTTGACTTAAAGATTGAATGATGTGGTGGCTTTTATAATTTCTTGTTTCCTTGCATTTCACTTTGGCTTCTTTATGATTCCAGCTTTTACCTGTGTTTTCTAGTCCCACTTTCTCTTAGTGTAAAGATGCTGTCTTGTCTATTCTCCTCAGAATCATAGATGTGGCGATCATATCTCCCCTGTTTCTTCTAGTCTCTAAGGTTTTCAGACTTAGTTACATTGGCCAATCCTCGAAGCTTACCCTTCATACTTTTGGCATTAATTTTCTTGCCAACCATATTTTTATTGGTCGTTCTGTTTCTCTCTCTCTCTGTCTCATTTTTAATTGAAATCTTTACTAAGAATCATTAGGAATGTCGTTGATATTCTTTATGAAACAACAAGCTAAGACCTGTTATCGTGCATCAGCTCATCTGAAGCGTGACCCTAGTAACTCACTTAATGAGCTTGTCATTGGCTTTTAGTAGGAATAAAAATTATTATGTTAAATTACAATCATGTTAGTTACTAGATAACTCAGGCACTAACTGTGCCTGAGTTATCTAGTAACTCAGGCTGGAGCCTTCATATGGCCCGTTGAATTCCTCTTACGCGCATCTACGGTGAGTGAATATGTTGTAGAGAATAAGTTGAGAGAATATATTGTAAAGAATAAGTTGATATTATATGCTGTATGACGGTAAAAATGGATGGTATCGCAGTCTCTCCGGGGTAGATGGAATGCCAGTCATATAAAAAAAAAGGGAAAAAAGTTAGACTGCAAGTTGAACTTGACTGTGACAACTGTAGGATAAGACATACAGAACAAAAATTTAAAAATACTTTACTTTAATAGAAAACTGACGTTAAACCAATTACAAATCACAAAATAATATCCAGGCTTGGCTCCAATACAGAGTGTGCAAAACAAACAAGATGAACAATCAAATTTACATTACGTTAATATGCAGATAAAATGTGGTGCTAGAATACTGTGAGCCAGACTGCATAAACCTGCTACCATACCGAGATATGTCAACAGCTCTACTCAGAAGAGCACTCAGGAGTAATCTGAATCGTGGTGGGCTAGGTTGCCCTATATATATATATATATATATATATATATATATATATATATATATATATATATATATATATATATATATATATATATATATATATATATATATATATATATATATATATGTCATACCTAGTAGCCAGAACGCACTTCTCAGCCTACTATGCAAGGTCCGATTTGCCTAATAAGCCAAGTTTTCATGAATTAATTGTTTTCCGACTACCTAACCAACCTAACCTAACCTAACCTAACTTTTTCCGCTACCTAACCTAACCTAACCTATAAAGATAGGTTAGGTTAGATTAGGTAGGGTTGGTTAGGTTCGGTCATATATCTACGTTAATTTTAACTCCAATAAAAAAAATTGACCTCATACATAATGAAATGGGTAGCTTTATCATTTCATAAGAAAAAAATTAGAGAAAATATATTAATTCAGGAAAACTTGGCTTATTAGGCAAATCGGGTCTTGCGTAGTAGCCTGAGAAGTGCGTTCTGGCTACTAGGTACGACATATATATATATATATATATATATATATATATATATATATATATATATATATATATATATATATATATATATATATATATATATGTATATATATATATGTATATATATATATATATATATATATATATATGACAATGTCAGACCACGGAGGAAAAATGAAACAGGAAATTTCCTTAAGTACTTTCGTATATTAAATACATCTTCAGAAGGTTTGACCTTCTGAAGATGTATTTAATATACGAAAGTACTTAAGGAAATTTCCTGTTTCATTTTTCCTCCGTGGTCTGACATTGTCACATTCTTAATCACGTGTTAATTTTCGTGATATACACACACACACATATATATATATATATATATATATATATATATATATATATATATATATATATATATATATATATATATATATATATGTCGTACCTAGTAGCCAGAACGCACTTCTCAGCCTACTATGCAAGGCGCGATTTGCCTAATAAGCCAAGTTTTCATTAAATAATTGTTTTTCGACTACCTAACCTACCTAACCTAACTTTTTCGGCTACCTAACCCAACCTAACCTATAAAGATAGGTTAGGTTAGGTTAGGTAGGGTTGGTTAGGTTCGGTCATATATCTACATTAATTTTAACTCCAATAAAAAAAAATGACCTCATACATAATGAAATGGGTAGCTTTATCATTTCATAAGAAAAAAAATAGAGAAAATATATTAATTCAGGAAAACTTGGCTTATTAGGCAAATCGGGCCTTGCATAGTAGGCCAAAAAGTGCGTTCTGGCTACTAGGTACGACATATATATATATATATATATATATATATATATATATATATATATATATATATATATATATATATATATATATATATATATATATATATATGTCGTACCTAATAGCCAGAACGCACTTCTCAGCCTACTATTCAAGGGCCCGATTTGCCTAATAAGCCAAGTTTTCATGAATTAATGTTTTTTCGTCTACCTAACCTACCTAACCTAACCTAACCTAGCTTTTTTTGGCTACCTAACCTAACCTTACCTATATATATAGGTTAGGTTAGGTTAGGTAGGGTTGGTTAGGTTCGGTCATATATCTACGTTAATTTTAACTCCAATAAAAAAAAATTGACCTCATACATAGAGAAAAGGGTTGCTTTATCATTTCATAAGAAAAAAATTATAGTAAATATATTAATTCAGGAAAACTTGGCTTATTAGGCAAATCGGGCCTTGAATAGTAGGCTGAGAAGTGAGTTCTGGCTACTAGGTACGACATATATATATATATATATATATATATATATATATATATATATATATATATATATATATATATATGTCGTACCTAGTAGCCAGAACTCACTTCTTGGGCTACTATGCAAGGCCCGATTTGCCTATTAAGCCAAGTTTTCATGAATTAATTGTTTTTCGACTACCTAACCTAACCTAACCTAACTTTTTCGGCTACCTAACCTAACCTATAAAGATAGGTTAGGTTAGGTTAGGTAGGGTTGGTTAGGTTCGGTCATATATCTACGTTAATTTCAACTCCAATAAAAAAAAATTGACCTCATACATAATGAAATGAGTAGCTTTATCATTTCATAAGAAAAAAATTAGAGAAAATATATAAATTCAGAAAAACTTGGCTTATTAGGCAAATCGGGCGTAGCATAGTAGGCTGAGAAGTGCGTTCTGGCTACTAGGTACGACATATATATATATATATATATATATATATATATATATATATATATATGGAACAATGGCCGTCAAGGTGGCGCTGGTAGTGGTGGATAACTAGGAACCGGCTCGTTAACCGCTTGTTTCGGTTGGTGGCGTGAGCTCCCGGTGACCAGGTGAGGTGGGGTGATGGGCCGTGGTGTAAGGGGAAGACTGATGGTACTGTCTAGACGTCTGCAAAGTAGTTGTTGTTGCTCTTGTGGCTGTAGTTCATGAATATATAGATGTGATATGATCAAATAGGTGATGATGGAGCAGGCCGAATCTCTTCCTAGATATATTACCGTGACAGTTTTAAATGCGAGTGCTTCCCTCTCTTTTTTCTTAACTAAGCCATAAGGGCTGTCAAATGACGTACCTAGTGAAACTGCAAGCAGGAGCTGTTATCCAACCTCAGCTCATCTGACGCCTGCTCCTAGAAGCTCCTTTATTTCATTTGCATGTACACAGAAACTATCACATAAGGAACCTGGTGAAACTGCAAGCCAGAGCTCTGTCTGTCTGTCTCTCTAGCCGTATATCTTACCTTATATAATCTTTGTATTGTAAGTTATGTTTCACTGTAAATTACTTTCTCTTTCTACCTTGTTCCTCAAAATTTACATGTGGACGGGAGACATTTACATGTGAAATAAAAGAAGTGTCCTATAGTTTTCAAACCAGGTCAAAACTCGTGACAATTGTTATAAATGAAATGCAATTCAATTGAAGGGGAAATATTTTATTTATGTATTTATTTATTTATATACAAGAAGGTTAATTGAGTTCTGAGCATACATTACATTGGTGTTCTTATATTCTTGCAAAGCCACTAACACACACATAGAGTTTCGGGCAGTATGGGTATTGGCAAATATTTTAGTTCTGCAAAAGGGTTGTATAGCATGTTTGAGGATAAAACAAATTGCAAGTCTGAACACTAAGATAAAGGCTAGTAAAGTCCTTCTTCAAAGTTCGTTAAATATGCTCTTGCGTTCTAATATTGCCATTCTAATATAAAAAAGATAAACAAAATCCTCATAGATATAATGAAATTTTTTTTAAGAATGCAATTTACAAAACATTATATTTTTTTTTACAGATAATCAGCGTGGTTATGACCTACCTAGTCATTCTACTCCAAATCTCTTAAGCAATTTGGAAAATACATGGAAATTAATATTACATTTAGCCATTATGGACGGAAAGTGCAAAATATAGACTATTGTATACAAAATACAATTGCATGTTTGTACTGTTTATTCTGTAAAAAAAAAAAAAAACAGTAAAGAAAGGCATTTTAAAATGAAAAAAAATTCTAGGCCTATTTTAGAGCATATATATACTAAATTAGGCTTTAGATCAAACGTATTCCCGCCAAACACACAGCGAAACTACGACGTTGGTACAACGTTCGAACAAGTCTTAACACCTCCTAACCAGTTATAACAACCAATATAGCAAGTTGTAACAACGTTCTAATACGTCATAAACACGTTTAAGCCAAAATGTAACACCTTTATTACAAGTTGTAACAAGCGGGAAAATAGACAGTTTCGGTTTGTGTTTCCAGGGTTAGGCCTAGGATTGCTTATTTTGATCTAGAACAGGTTAATTTAGGCTTATTGTTAGACTACTTTGTTGTGCCCTTTAGAATTCGAAAATTAAAATTTAGACTAACTTTTGGGAACAAAACTTCGTAATTTGTACAGTTCACCAGCAGTAGCTATAGTTACTATTATCTATGGAAGAACAGTTGCATAAGGTTCTTCATTAAGTAATATTTAGCGGACCAGGCAGATACTTAAGGCCTGCTCAGGAATATCCGTGAAAACAATTACTCTGCAAGTATGCTGAGATGCACTTCGTCAGTTTGATACTCACTGCTACTTAGGACTTGCAGTGTAAGGTACCAACAACTAGTCAGTGTAAATTATTAAGAACTAGTGAGTGTAAGTTACCAACAATTAGTCATTGGAGTGGCGAGGAGAAGTATAATATATGAGGAAAGCAAAACCATGCATCACTACATGTGTGTGAGTCAAAACACCCATTTCACTTATGGTAAAAGTTGAAATGCTTGGAGTGACTCTGTGCACATGCAGCTCAGGCTTGGGTACAAATATTACTGGGAATATGGAATACGTGTTAGTGATAATGAAACGAAGTGTAAACTATGTGGTATGCTAAGGTCTCACATCCCTCTCCCATTATGTTCTTGATTGCTCGTTGATTAATGTATATAGAAAACTGAGATAAGAACTGTTCCTGAACAAATAGCCTGGGATGTGTCAACTGGAAAGATTGATGATATTCTGGATATAAGAATTTTGCACCAAGATTGTAACCTTTTGTTAAATTGCTTGAATGTCTATTGCAAATTGTCCACATACCTAATCATAAAAAGTATTTGTGTATGGTAACATACTACATGTGTAAAGGAAGAGATGTATATGTTTATCTCTCAGAATGTTTGGTAATGTTTATTGTTTGTGATGTGTGTCTATATATCTGAACTGAACGGGGTGCGAATAGCGTTAGCTACCTCATCCCTTTGTGTGTATTTTACCTCAATAAACTTATTTCAATTTCAATTTTCAGTTTCAAATAGTCAGTGTAAGTTACCAACAACTAGTCAGTGTAAGTTACCAACAACTAGTCAGTGTAAGTTACCAACAACTAGTCAGTGTAAGTTACCAACAACTAGTCAGTGTAAGTTACCAACAACTAGTCAATGTAAGTTAACAACAACACAACAACTAGTCAGTGTAAGTTACCAACAACTAGTCAGTGTAAGTTAACAACAACTAGTCAGTGTAAGTTGTGGGAAAATTGTCGGGAATGATTAATGAGAACTACTAGGGACTTGTACTGCACTAAATTAAAAAATTACTGCATGCAAAATTAATTCAACTAAAGTCCCTAGCTAGAGTTGTAAAGCCTAGCTCCTCTTTTCCTAATGACAGACTGTGGGCTGCAAGGGGCAGGTAGGGTCCCTAAGGGTGAATGGAGAAGTTGATTGAAGATCCACAATCCACCTGCAGACAGTTCAACATCAACTTGTATTGGTAATACAAGGATAAGATTTTAATAACTCAGTTCTATAACTGAACACTGGTTCTGTTTAAATCATGGATCTAAACATGTACAAAGTTCAGCCCAGCAACATAACTACAACAGACAATATTCACATACTAATAAAGACAACAATGTGCATTATAGAGGTATGATTTATATATATAATGAATATGCAATCAAAGGACCTTAATATGTGGTCCAAGTACTGTTAACTACGTACAAGAGATTATATTTAATATGATAAACTTATATGATAAATTAATTAACCATACAGTCCATTATTTATTTAAGTGATTATTCTTTCTAATATTTATCCATAGACACTGATTCTTCCTTCTGTTTCTAATGATCACTTTTTATTAGTTTCCCTTGTGACGGTAAAGCGTTGGTGTTCGGCTGTTTCAAAAGCTGGGGGCAGGGCCTCGTCACATCACAAAAAAAAGGAGAAAAGTTTGTCCTTTCATCTGTGGTAAGGTAATGGGAAGACACACAAAACACAAGTATATAAACAATGAAATTTTAATTACTCTAGAAAACAAGACATGAATAAAGGCAATCGGACAAATCAACAAACAAAATAACATGAATAATCACTGGCAAATGAAAAGTTACGCTAAGACAAGTAAGTTATAGTGATAGCAAAATAAAATATGTAATGGGTGCTGGAATACTGGCTTCAAGGTGCCACCTCCCTTAGTACACGAAAGCCAAGGCTTAGTCTACCAGCGAGAGATGTCAACTTCATGGAGCACAAAGATATTCTGACGAGTCTGGCGTGCTGCTGCCCAGATGTCGACTCGCGGTGGTGGTGGTGAGTGCAGGTGCGACGAGACACCAGCCAATCAGCAACAGGCAGGCAGAGGATGAGCAGTTTGCTGGTTACGGCGGGCTGTGGCCAGGTGTTGGGGTGTGCAGGGTACGATTTGCTTCTTGGGCAAAACGTTTGGCGATACTGGTGGACGTATCTTCTATATATATCTTGTATGTACGACGTAATGATGTAGGGAAGAGCAGGCTCAATCTCTCTTGAAAGAGATTATCGTCACACCCTCTTTTCTCAAAAGTGGGTGGTCCTTCGTTATTAATTTGATTAAATAATTAAATAATTGAGTCAAGCCCCAGATATCCCACAGACGGTGTGGGCTACTCTGTTGTTTTCCTGACCACACTTATATGTGTCGCCTTCCTCCGGAGGCTAGCATCTTCACAGCAGAACTTTATGCTATTCTCTATGCTCTTTGTCTCCTGCTTTCCCGGTGTCAATCCTCCTTTGTGGTGGTAGTTGACTCTCGTAGTGCCCTCATGGCGTTAGGGTCCTTTAATCCAGTCCACCCGGTGGTTGTCGAGATTCAACATTCGCTGTTTCTTATCTCCAGTAAATTTAAGTCAGTTACATTTTGCTGGGTTCCCAGCCATGTTAGTGTCTCTTTAAATGAGCGTGCGGATACTGCCGCTAAGGAAGCTATCCGACCTTGTCCCGTCTCCCGTAAAATTATTCCTTATTCCGACTTTTACCCAGTTATTCATGCCTCCATCCTTGCCCACTGGCAGAGTTGTTGGTCTTCTGTTATTGGTAACAAACTGCATACTCTTAAAGAGTTGTGTGTCCCACTGGCCTTCCTCATGCCACTGTAACCGGTGGTGGGAAACGGCTCTGTCTAGGTTACGTATTGGCCATACCCGTTTAACTCACGGTTACTTAATGGAGCGCCGCCCTGCTCCTTATTGTTCACATTGCATTGTCCCTCTTACAGTCGAGCATATCCTTGTTGAATGTCCTGACTTCCAGGACGAGCGTGTGTCTTGTTTTTCGACCGTCCCCTGCGGTCGCTTGTCCCCTCGATAGAATTCTTGGTGAATCAGATACTTTTGATATCGTTCGCCTTATGCGTTTCTGTTCTCGTATTGGCATCCTTGGTGATATTTAGCGCCCTCTGATTATCCCGCACATTTGATGGTGCTACATAGCCTTCCCTGTTTGGTGCCTTCTATTGATAATTACTTACTTGCGTTCTAATATTATCATTCTAATTTAAAAAAAAAATCCTTTGTTAGATATAATGAAAATTGTTTAAAAATGCAATTTACAAAACATTCTGTAATGAAGTTATAATTTTTATTTTTACAGATAATCAGCGTGGTTATGACCTACCTGGTCATTATGCTCCAAATCTCTGAAGCAATTTGAAAAATACACCGGAGTTAATATCACGTTTAGCCCATTATGGACGGAACGTACAAAATATAGACTATTGTACACAAAATGCAATTGCATGTTAGTATCGTTAATTTTGTTAAAAAAAATGAAAGAAAAGGCATTTGTCAAAGGAGACAATTCTAGGCCTATTTTCGAGCATATATGTACTAAATTAGGCCTTAGATCAAATGTGTTAGGCCTAGAAATGCTTATTTTGGTATTGAACAGGTAAGTTTAGGCTTATTTTTAGCCTGCACTGTTATGCACTTTAGAATTTCAAAAGTTAAAATGTAGACTAACTTTTGGGAACAAAAATTCATAATTTGTACAGTCCACCAGGAGAAGCTATAGTTGATGAGGACGGGATGTTTTGTTAATGTGTAACAGCCTGTCCTCATAAACAAAAAGCCTCGCCTGAAGTCGGATTGAAATACAAATAATTGTACACAGAATCTAGAAGCTAATCTATGTCTATGCACAAATATAATATATATACTAATGTTAACTGAGATTTGAGAAAATACCGAGCAGCTGTACTATTGTCTCATTCCTATGACTACTAGTGTTGTCACATTAATAGGCCTACTAGTGTTATCATATTACTAGGCCTACTAGTGTTATCACATTACTAGGCCTACTAGTGTTATCACATTACTAGGCCTACTAGTGTTATCACATTACTAGGCCTACTAGTGATATCACATTACTAGGCCTAATACTGCTATTATTATTTCTACTACTGCTTTTATTACTTCTAAATACTTTTACTAATATACAACACAAACTCATATTGTAAGTTATATATTAAATTTACGTCTTACAATGTTCGTTTATTTCCCATTGAAGACATGTGTCCAGTCACGACAGAACTGTAACAAGTTGTATAGTTTGAGATAAAGTTCATGATTACGTAAGGTTACGTTGATAGAACACCGTAATACAGACGTTCTCTGCCCTCTGGCCTCTAGAGGTCAGGCTGGTTGTGTAGGGTGAAATGTTTCTGGCTTAGCAGAAACCATCGCATTTTTTACTTTGCATCAAGTCTTGTGAATGTACTATAAAGTTTGCAGGCCGCCGCCTCAACGGTCGGGAAATGGTGTACAAAAACACCCGAACCTAACCGAGCTTAACAGCACGACCCACGTGTAGAAAACGGGAATGTATGATTAGGCCGATATATACATCTCAACGTCTAATGAGGCTGTTATCCTGGATCCAGTCCTGTTACCTTTTTTAGACCACCTCCTGACCATGTCACCTCTATTCCAGACTACTGATGTACCTGCGGTAATGTCTTTTTAACCATAATACGGAATTGTGGTCAGGTGTCCTTTCTGTACTCCTGTAACATCTTTCTGTAATCCTATAACATATTGCTGTAATCCTGTCACATCTTTCTGGAATCCTGTAGCACCTTTCTGTAATCCTGTAACAACTTTCAGTAATCCTGTAACATCTTTCTTTAATCCTGTAACAACTTTCAGTAATCCTGTAACATCTTTCTGTAATCCTGTAGCACCTTTCTGTAATCCTGTATTACCTTTCTGTAATCCTGTAACACCTTTCAAGATTAGACGTTGAGATGTATTATCCTAATCCCACACTTAGACATAGACAAAGCACTCAGGGCCTGAGTGCGAAAGACTTGGTGTAAATTACTTACATAAAATGTCACAAATACACAAGTGTGGTTTTTTTATCACTGTTATTTTGTACAAGTCTTGTATTCTTGTGAAGCAGGTGATCAAGAAACACCTCACCAGAGTTATGGACTTGTATACTTGTTCTTTCCTGTCTTGATAATAGTTTACCGTATTGATTACCTTGTTCGTATTGATACGAATGCGCAGAATTATGAGTCCTGCGCGCTATCCACCAGGCTCTGTGTGTGTGTGTGTGTGTGTGTGTGTGTGTGTGTGTGTGTGTGTGTGTGTGTGTGTGTGTGTGTGTGTGTGTGTGTGTGTGTGTGTGTGTACTCACCTAGATGTGCTTGCAGGGGTTGAGCTCTGGCTCTTTGGTCCCGCCTCTCAACCGTCAATCAACAGGTGTACAGATTCCTGAGCCAATTGGGCTCTATCATATCTACACTTGAAACTGTGTATGGAGTCAGCCTCCACCACATCACTTCCTAATGCATTCCATTTGTCAACCACTCTGACACTAAAAAAGTTCTTTCAAATATCTCTGTGGCTCATTTGGGCGCTCAGTTTCCACCTGTGTACCCTTGTGCGTGTGCCCCTTGTGTTAAATAGCCTGTCTTTATCTACCCTATCAATTCCCTTGAGAATCTTGAATGTGGTGATCATGTCCCCCCTAACTCTTCTGTCTTCCAGCGAAGTGAGGTTTAATTCCCGTAGTCTCTCCTCGTAGCTCATACCTCTCAGCTCGGGTACTAGTCTGGTGGCAAATCTTTGAACCTTTTCCAGTTTAGTCTTATCCTTGACTAGATATGGACTCCATGCTGGGGCTGCATACTCCTGGATTGCCCTGACATATGTGGTATACAAAGTTCTGAATGATTCTTTACACAAATTTCTGAATACCGTTCGTATGTTGGCCAGCCTGGCATATGCCGCTGATGTTATCCTCTTGATATGTGCTGCAGGAGACAGGTCTGGCGTGATATCAACTCCCAAGTCTTTTTCTTTCTCTGACTCCTGAAGAATTTCCTCTCCCAGATAATACCTTGTATTTGGCCTCCTGCTCCCTGTACCTATCTTCATTATATTACATTTGGTTGGGTTAAACTCTAACAACCACTTGTTCGACCATTTCTGCAGTTTGTCTAGGTCTTCTTGAAGCCTCAAACAGTCCTCTTCTGTCTTAATCCTTCTCATAATTTTGGCATCGTCCGCAAACATATAGAGAAATGAATCTATACCCTCCGGGAGATCATTTATATATATCAGAAACAAGATAGGACCGAGTACAGAGCCCTGTGGGACTCCACTGGTGACTTCACGCCAATCGGAGGTCTCACCCCTCACCGTGTGTGTGTGTGTGTGCGTGCGTGTGTGTGTGTGTGTTGGAAAGAAACATGGTCACCTATTTCTTTCCGGCCCGAGAATCGACCCGGGATCCCCGATTGTGAGTCAAGAATGAAGTCAATTGAATATGAACACAAAGATGACATTACAAACGTCATTAAATTATACATAAACTATATAAGACCACTAAGCCTTCAATCAAGTCTCGGGGAAAGAAATAAAATAAATAAAAACAACCAGTTTACTGGGGCATATAACATACGGAATATAACATATAACATATATCTACAACTTATACCATTTCATCTTAAACAATCTTTACTCCAACTCTTGGGAATCATTATCATCATGCACTTCTTACTGAAGCGACCATACGCGTAATAAATACTCATACTCCGCCCAAGTAAATCAGAAACAAGCCTGAAACAAACTTAGTGGGACAGCAAGAGGCTTAGGGCCCGCGCAGGAATATCCCTGAAAAAAAAAATCACGCACTGTCGCACACCCTCTCTGAACTAGCTGTCACTAGGCTCTATCCTAGTGCAGTGGTACACTAACTCTAGCATGCTTGTCAACAAACACTACAGAATGGTGGTGTCACAAAATATCACTAATGGGGTGAGGAAACCATATCATCCAGTCACTTAATATCCTCGGAGGTCCACCACATACGTTATGCAAAAAAATACCACCTACCGCCTGTCAAAAATGGTGCACATCGGTAGAACTGATCCAGGATACATCAATACATGTACATAATGTTACAAGTCATTAAACCAAAAAAAATAACACACAGATGAGAGTCGGGCGCAGTGCGGCCTATCGTTCTGAAAGTCAGCGCAGCAATGACGGGCGGCGGGCGGGGGAGCCGCGAGTCGCACTTTAGCCAACACTGCAAAGTACCCGTCACTTCTCTTTCATATCTCTCAAACTCAGAACATGACATTTACAAGCTATAAATCCTTAAACATTCATATCAATAATAGAGTATTGTACAGTACATTTCCCAAGAAAGTATTGAAGCATTCTGCCACACGCAAGAGAATATATTTTTGAATAAAAAATAATCAAACAAGACGTTCATATCTTCGAGACATGGCATCAGTGACCTGACCAGACCGCAAGGAGGAGGGGGGGGGAGGTTAAGGGAGGATTCTAGAACTTTCCTAGTCAAGTTCTAATACACCATTATACATTAAGACAAGTATAATATACACAACCTCAGCAACAATACTCTGCCTAGTACATATTGTCACAATACAAGTTTATTAAGTATTAGGTACATTCAGTGCAAATTAATAAGAGGCTGTTCCATTTGATAACACAGAAATGGATATATCGTTATAATGCATACGTATACTGGCATAAATCATCAGACATATAAATGTATACATAGTACATGACAATATATAAAGTATGTTATATACAGTAATGCATAGAATTCAATAATAGATACATATAATCATATTTCACGAAACATTATAATAGGCTATTCTGCCTTGTTTTATACTACGGTATGATCACATACACCAATCATACTCGGTGTATGTGGGGTCATAACATCATATAGTACACCTGTCGCGGTAGTGTACATATAGTACACCTGTCGCTGTGGTGTACATATAGTACACCTGTCGCTGTAGTGTACACAGGCATTCGAAATTAATTCAAGAGAACGAAATCTTTTTGTGAGAAAAAAAATAGTTCTTCATATATATATTTTTAAGTCAAACCTAAAATATCTTTTCCGCGTCCATGGTGCCTCCTTTTAACAGTGACCATTTTGGGTCTGATTCTATAGACTCCTTCTTTAACAGGTTTGATTCTGATTATATATTACTATGATAAACTGAGGCACTGCAAATGCATTTAGACTATTCTTATAGGGACCACCACTAGCATATTGTAATTGAACGTTTAATAAAGGTTTAAGTTAAGGCTTCTACAATACCTTACTGACCACCCAGCAAGTTTGGTGTTGGACTAAGGCGCATCAATTTCTGGAGGCGTTATTAGGGTCACCACAGTACATTACTGACCAACCAGCAAGTATACTTTACTCCTGAACATAGTCCTGAACTAAAGTATATTCACCGAGAAGCGAGGTATATACGTCTTCGTGTGTATATATATATATATATATATATATATATATATATATATATATATATATATATATATATATATATATATATATATATATATATATATATATACATATATATATATATATATATATATATGTCGTACCTAGTAGCCAGAACTCACTTTTTGGCCTACTATTCAAGGCCCGATTTGCCTAATAAGCCAAGTTTTCCTGAATTAATATATTTTTTCTAATTTTTTTCTTATGAAATGATAAAGCTACCCATTTCATTATGTATGAGGTCCAATTTTTTTTTTATTGGAGTTAAAATTAACGTAGATATATGACCGAACCTAACCAACCCTACCTAACCTAACCTAACCTATCTTTATAGGTTAGGTTTGGTTAGGTAGTCGAAAAAGTTAGGTTAGGTTAGGTTAGGTAGGTTAGGTAGTCGAAAAACAATTAATTCATGAAAACTTGGCTTATTAGGCAAATCGGGCCTTGCATAGTAGGCTGAGAAGTGCGTTCTGGCTACTAGGTACGACATATATATATATATACATATATATATATATATATATATATATATATATATATATATATATATATATATATATATATATATATATATATATATATATATATATATATATATATTAAACCTTCATTTGCAAGTAATGTACGTAGAATTTAACAACATTGACAAACACATTGACTGTAAAACACATTTTTACTAAAATTAAATATGAAATAACTTCATATGCTATTAAGTCCACTCTATAAGACAAGAGTAACATTCAACGTAGTTTTACCTAATCAAAGGAGTATATTTTAAAAAAATTATCCAATCAAATTCGTCAAATTGAATTTTTGTATATAATCAAAAGAGTCAAATTGAAATTTGTTTATATATAATGAAAAGCGTTAAATTGAAGAGTTTTTGTGTTATCAAAAGCGTAAAATTGAAGTATTTTTATCTAATCAAAAGCGTCAAATTGAATTGTTTTTATCTAATAAATAAAAAAACACCAATATTACGAGGCTTTAAACTTCACTAGGACACAGTCATTGTAACACTGGTCGATAACGTCAAAAACTGAGTTGCATGAAGTGTGAGGACATGTTACTTGCGCAAAGTGAGAGGAAGACAGGCGGTATAAAGCTAACAAGGTCATTGGAGAGTGACCTGATAACCTTACTACACTCCACCCATTGACCTTTGACCTCGACGACTACGTTCCCCCTCCCCCCCACCCCCCCCCCCTTCCTCCTTCATTGCTTTTTCTCACTCAGAAGTAAATAGCAATTTTTTTCAACAACACTGTTAAGTCCAACTGATTATATTGAAAAAATTTACCTCGTAACAAGGCAAAAATCCAACTCATTCTGTTTTAGATTGCAAAGTTGAAAATTCCAATTCATCCGTATAATTAGAATGTAGTTACAAAAAAAATCAATCTCATTCTGTTTAATACTGCAAAGTTGCAACAATAATTACCAATTACATTATCCAGTGATAATCACATCTTTCGAGATGAAGAGTTCTAAAAGTGTATTAGGAGCTTTTCAAAAGCAGTAAATGCCTATTGTATCTCATTCTTTCTCCCGTGATCATATTTAGCTCTGATACAAATGAAGCTTTGGACTGTTGCAGCGCCGGTGCTTGCTGTGAATGAGCTGTGGTAGAGGCAGCTTGGTGAGAGTTGTGGTAGAGGCAGCTTGGTGAGAGTTGTGGTAGAGGCTGCTTGGTGAGAGTTGTGGTAGAGGCAGCTTGGTGAGAGTTGTGGTAGAGGCTGCTTGGTGAGAGTTGTGGTAGAGGCAGCTTGGTGAGAGTTGTGGTAGAGGCAGCTTGGTGAGAGTTGTGGTAGAGGCAGCTTGGTGAGAGTTGTGGTAGAGGCAGCTTGGTGAGAGTTGTGGTAGAGGCAGCTTGGTGAGAGTTGTGGTAGAGGCAGCTTGGTGAGAGTTGTGGTACAGGTAGCTTGGTGAGAGTTGTGGTAGAGGCAGCTTGGTGAGAGTTGTGGTAGAGGCAGCTTGGTGAGAGTTGTGGTAGAGGCAGCTTGGTGAGAGTTGTGGTAGAGGCAGCTTGGTGAGAGTTATGGTAGAGGCAGCTTGGTGAGAGTTGTGGTAGAGGCAGCTTGGTGAGAGTTGTGGTAGAGGCAGCTAGGTGAGAGTTGTGGTAGAGGCAGCTTGGTGAGAGTTGTGGTAGAGGCAGCTAGGTGAGAGTTGTGGCAGAGGCAGCTTGAACATCTTGGCTCTGCCTCCCTACGGTAATATTGTCATACGCCGTAGATGTACACTACAGTGACCAGTCAAACAACAAATTTATCCATTAGTTTTTTATACATTAAATACCATGAACAAGATCAGAAAGCTCGATATACAACGCTGACCGCTATGACATTATGTTCCGATGTTCTTAGCGATAAGAACATAAGAATAATAGAGACCGTAAAGGCCTATATTCTAGGCCAAACGAGGTAGCGCCCATTGGCCTATACGATACAGGCCACCCTCTCTCTCCCTCCCTCTCTCTCTCTCTCTCTCTCTCTCTCTCTCTCTCTCTCTCTCTCTCTCTCTCTCTCTCTCTCTCTCTCTCTCTCTCTCTCTCTCTCTCTCTCTCTCTCTCTCTCTCTCTCTCTCTCCTCTCTCTCTCTCTCTCTCTCTCTCTCTCTCTCTCTCTCTCTGTGGGAACCAAGCAGGTGAAGACTGCCGTAAAGGCGACGAGGGCGCCACCTCTCTCATCACGGCAGAACACAAGCGTTCTGCACCATTGGGTTTTAACACCACGCCCAACCTGCTGCCTTCATTATCGAAGTCATTAAACAATGTCTCTGACCGAACGCAAATTCCCCAAAAATTCCTAGTCTCTCCTTAGGACCTTTTCTTTCGAATTATTATTAATAACTCGCCTTAAGATTATCTTTCATGTAGCAAATCACTCGGTTTTTTTGTTAAATAATTACACACAAATGAATTTAATAATGATACCCTAGTTTTCCTTTAATATTATTACACATTTTTTTTTTTATAATTTACAAAAAAAAACTGTTTCCTTTAAATAATAAGACACCAGGTGTCTTTTAAGTAACAATACACCAAAATTTATTGTAAATAACAATATAATATTAAAGAAAACGAGATGAACAAACCTTTCAGGGGATCCTTAAATAACAACATAAACCTTGGGGTTTTTGTTTGACCGTATCCTCTTAAACATGCAAGTTCTGTTTCCCACGACCCGCCCACAGGAAGGTTGCTGGATGGTTGCTGCAACGTTGACCCAACCTTCTCCCTTGACCCCTGCACCGCCCTCTGCGACCCACACTACCCACCCGTCTGACGGGACGGGTGAGTGTGGTATGGGACGGG
>NC_091192.1:27948949-28011449 GCF_040958095.1 Procambarus clarkii
GGAAGCAGCTCTGTAACAGCTGTCTAACTCCTAGGTACCTATTTACTGCTAGGTAACAGGGGTATCAGGGGTGCAAGAAACTATACTGATTTGTTTCTGCCTGGTCCGGGAATCGAGCCCGGGCCACAGAATTACGAGTATTGTGCGCTAAGCTACCAGACCCCCCCAGTGTGTGTACTCACCTATTTGTACTCACCTATTTGTGCTTGCAGGATCGAGCATTGACTCTTGGATCCCGCCTTTCCAGCTATCGGTTGTTTACAGCAATGACTCCTGTCCCATTTCCCTATCATACCTAGTTTTAAAAGTATGAATAGTATTTGCTTCCACAACCTGTTCCCCAAGTGCATTCCATTTTTCCACTACTCTCACGCTAAAAGAAAACTTCCTAACATCTCTGTGACTCATCTGAGTTTCCAGTTTCCACCCATGTCCCCTCGTTCTGTTATTATTACGTGTGAACATTTCATCTATTTCCACTTTGTCAATTCCCCTGAGTATTTTATATGTCCCTATCATATCTCCTCTCTCCCTTCTTTTCTCTAGTGTCGTAAGGTTCAGTTCCTTCAGCCGCTCTTCATATCCCATCCCTCGTAACTCTGGGACAAGCCTCGTCGCAAACCTCTGAACCTTCTCCAGTTTCTTTATGTGTTTCTTCAGGTGGGGGCTCCATGATGGCGCGGCATACTCTAAGACGGGTCTCACGTAGGCAGTGTAAAGCGCCCTAAAAGCCTCCTCATTTAGGTTTCTGAATGAAGTTCTAATTTTCGCCAGTGTAGAGTACGCTGCTGTCGTTATCCTATTTATATGTGCCTCAGGAGTTAGATTAGGTGTCACATCCACTCCCAGGTCTCTTTCTCGAAGGTAGGCTGTTCCCCTTCATTGTGTACTGTCCCTTTGGTCTCCTGTCACCTGATCCCATTTCCATAACTTTACATTTACTGGTGTTAAACTCCAGTAGCCATTTCCCTGACCATCTCTGCAGCCTGTTTAAGTCCTCTTGGAGGATCCTACAATCCTCGTCAGTCACAACTCTTCTCATTAATTTTGCGTCATCCGCAAACATTGACATGTATGATTCCACTCCTGTAAACATATCATTTACGTAAATTAGAAAGAGGATTGGTCCCAGCACCGATCCTTGAGGTACTCCACTTGTTACTGTTCGCCAGTCCGACTTCTCGCCCCTTACCATTACCCTCTGGCTCCTTCCTGTTAGGTAGTTCTTCACCCACACTAGGGCCTTTCCGCTTACTCCTGCCTGCCTCTCAAGTTTGTATAGCAGTCTCATGTGCGGTACCGTATCAAAGGCCTTTTGGCAGTCAAGAAATATGCAGTCTGCCCAGCCTTCTCTGTCCTGCCTTATCCTTGTTACTTTATCATAGAATTCTAAAAGGTTTGTTAGGCATGATTTCCCTGTCCAGAACCCATGTTGGTGCTTATTTGTGTGTGTGTGTGTGTGTGTGTGTGTGTGTGTGTGTGTGTGTGTGTGTGTGTGTGTGTGTGTGTGTGTGTGTGTGTGTGTGTGTGTGTGTGTGTGTGTGTGTGTGTGTGTGTACTCACCTAGTTGTGTTTGCGGGGGTTGAGCTCTGGCTCTTTGGTCCCGCCTCTCAACCGTCAATCAACAGGTGTACAGATTCCTGAGCCTATCGGGCTCTGTCATATCTACACTTGAAACTGTGTATGGAGTGAGCCTCCACCACATCACCCCCTAATGCATTCCATTTGTCAACCACTCTGACACTAAAAAAGTTCTTTCTAATATCTCTGTGGCTCATTTGGGCACTCAGTTTCCACCTGTGTCCCCTTGTGCGTGTTCCCCTTGTGTTAAATAGACTGTCTTTGTCTACCCTATCAATCCCCTTCAGAATCTTGAATGTGGTGATCATGTCCCCCCTAACTCTTCTGTCTTCCAGCGAAGTGAGGTTTAATTCCCGTAGTCTCTCCTCGTAGCTCATACCTCTCAGCTCGGGTACTAGTCTGGTGGCAAACCTTTGAACCTTTTCCAGTTTAGTCTTATCCTTGACTAGATATGGACTCCATGCTGGGGCTGCATACTCCAGGATTGGCCTGACATATGTGGTATACAAAGTTCTGAATGATTCTTTACACAAGTTTCTGAATGCCGTTCGTATGTTGGCCAGCCTGGCATATGCCGCTGATGTTATCCGCTTGATATGTGCTGCAGGAGACAGGTCTGGCGTGATATCAACCCCCAAGTCTTTTTCCTTCTCTGACTCCTGAAGAATTTCCTCTCCCAGATGATACCTTGTATCTGGCCTCCTGCTCCCTACACCTATCTTCATTACATTACATTTGGTTGGGTTAAACTCTAACAACCATTTGTTCGACCATTCCTTCAGCTTGTCTAGGTCTTCTTGAAGCCTCAAACAGTCCTCTTCTGTTTTAATCCTTCTCATAATTTTAGCATCGTCCGCAAACATTGAGAGAAATGAATCGATACCCTCTGGGAGATCATTTACATATATCAGAAACAAGATAGGACCGAGTACAGAGCCCTGTGGGACTCCACTGGTGACTTCACGCCAATCGGAGGTCTCACCCCTCACCGTAACTCTCTGCTTCCTATTGCTTAGATACTCCCTTATCCACTGGAGCACCTTACCAGCTACACCTGCCTGTCTCTCCAGCTTATGTACCAGCCTCTTATGCGGTACTGTGTCAAAGGCTTTCCGACAATCCAAGAAAATGCAGTCCGCCCAGCCCTCTCTTTCTTGCTTAATCTGTGTCACCTGATCGTAGAATTCTATCAAGCCTGTAAGGCAAGATTTACCCTCCCTGAATCCATGTTGGCGATTTGTCACGAAGTCCCTTCTCTCCAGATGTGTTACCAGGTTTTTTCTCACGATCTTCTCCATCACCTTGCATGGTATACAAGTCAAGGACACTGGCCTGTAGTTCAGTGCCTCTTGTCTGTCGCCCTTTTTGTATATTGGGACCACATTCGCCGTCTTCCATATTTCTGGTAGGTCTCCCGTCTCTAGTGATTTACTATACACTATGGAGAGTGGCAAGCAAAGTGCCTCTGCACACTCTTTCAGTACCCATGGTGAGATCCCATCTGGACCAACCGCCTTTCTAACATCCAGATCCAGCAGGTGTCTCTTGACCTCCTCTCTCGTAATTTCGAACTCCTCCAAGGCCGCCTGGTTTACCTCCCTTTCTTCTAGCACAGTGACCTCACCCTGTTCTATTGTGAAGACCTCCTGGAACCTCTTGTTGAGTTCCTCACACACCTCTCTGTCATTCTCTGTATACCTGTCCTCGCCTGTTCTAAGTTTCAATACCTGTTCTTTCACTGTTGTTTTCCTTCTGATGTGACTGTGGAGTAGCTTTGGTTCGGTCTTGGCTTTGTTTGCTATATCATTTTCAAAATTTTTCTCTGCTTCTCTTCTCACCCTGACGTACTCATTCCTGGTTCTCTGGTATCTCTCCCTGCTTTCTGGTGTTCTGTTATTCCGGAAGTTCCTCCACGCCTTTTTGTTCAGTTTCTTCGCTTCCATACATGCCCTATTATACCATGGATTCTTCTGTTGCTTCTCGGATTTTTCCCTTTGGGCCGGGATGAACCTGTTTACTGCCTCCTGACACTTTTGGGTAACATAGTCCATCATACCCTGTACAGACTTGTCTCTGAGGTCTGTGTCCCAAGGTATTTCACTTAGGAAACTTCTCATCTGTTCATAATTCCCCTTTCGGTATGCCAGCCTTTTGATTCCTAGTTCTTTTTGGGGGGAGATAAGTCCTAGCTCTACCAGGTACTCAAAGTTCAATACACTGTGGTCACTCATTCCCAAGGGCGCTTCCATCTTAACTTCCCTTATATCCCATTCATTTAGGGTAAATATCAAATCAAGCATTGCTGGTTCATCTTCTCCTCTCATTCTTGTTGGCTCTTTGGTATGCTGGCTTAGAAAGTTTCTTGTTGCCACGTCCAGCAGCTTAGCTCTCCATGTTTCTGGTCCTCCATGCGGGTCTCTGTTCTTCCAATCTATCTTCCCATGGTTGAAGTCTCCCATAATTAGTAGTCCAGATCCATTCCTGCTAGCAACAGAAGCTGCTCTTTCTATTATGTTAATGGTGGCCATGTTGTTTCTATCATATTCCTGTCTAGGTCTTCTGTTATTTGGTGGTGGATTATATATGACTGCGACTATAATTTTTTTCCCTCCATTTGTTACAGTACCTGCTATGTAGTCACTGAAACCTTCACAGCCCTGAATATCCATCTCCTCAAAATCCCAGCCTTTTCTTACCAGCAGAGCTACACCACCCCCACCTCTTCCTTCCCTCTCTTTCCGCATAACATAATAGTCCTGTGGAAACACTGCATTTGTTATTGTTTTCGTGATCTTTGTTTCTGTGAGGGCTATTATGTCTGGGTTTTCCTCTAGTACCAGTTCTCCAAGCTCATTTGCTTTATTTGTAATTCCAACTATGTTAGTGTACATCGCTTTGAGGCTCACTTTCTTCTGTCCCTTCTCAAATCGCCTCCTTGGTGAGTGTTCTGCTGGTGGGGGAGGCTGTTCCATGGGTGTGAGGACCTGTGAGGTGGGTAACAGGATCTCAGAGGATACTGGAATGAGGGGCGGGGGATCCAGTGAAGGGGGAGGGACAGGGAGGGTATGGGGTGAAAGGGGAGGGAGGACGGGAAGGAAAGGGGGGGAGGGAGGACTCGGGAGGAGGGGAGGGGTAGAAGGGTGGGGATTGGGTGTGGGGGGAGGGAGATTTGGCTGAACTTTTGAGTGGGGGCAGGGAGGGTTTGGGGTAGGGGGGTTTTCTATGCAGAGGAGGGAGGCGGGGTTGTCCTCCCTTCTGGTGTTACTGGGTACCTGGTTGTGGGTTCCCCCCTCGCCTCTGGGGGTGTTGTGTTGGGAGCTGTGACTTCCTGGTTTTCCCCTCTCGCCCTGCGCCTCTGTGTGTGTGTGTGTGTGTTTGCGTGTGTATGTGTACTCATCTAGTTGTGCTTGCGGGGGTTGAGCTTCGGCTCAACCGTCGAGCTTCGGCTGATAGGTCCCGCCTCTCAACCGTCAATCAACAGGTGTACAGGTTCGTCAAAGTTGTGGCTGGAGGTGGCTTTCACAACCTCTTCCAGCGACATCTTGTATACATGTTGGTAGATTGCTGAAGACTCGCTAACATCTGATGTTTACACTCGGCGTTTTCTAATCTTGAGAATGGCTATTCTCACGATTAGATAATCCAATAAATCCCCAACACTTGATTGGATTTATTTGACACCTTATTCAAGAACACTCACTCCCGGATGTTTGAACTTAATTGTGTATATTATGCGAAGTCTCTCTCTCTCTCTCTCTCTCTCTCTCTCTCTCTCTCTCTCTCTCTCTCTCTCTCTCTCTCTCTCTCTCTCTCTCTCTCTCTCTCTCTCTCTCTCTCTCTCTCTCTCTCTCTCTCTGTCTCTGTCTCTCTGTCTCTCTCTCTCTCTCTCTCTCTCTCTCTCTCTCTCTCTCTCTCTCTCTCTCTCTCTCTCTCTCTCTCTCTCTCTCTCTCTCTCTCTCTGTCTCTGTCTCTGTCTCTGTCTCTCTCTCTCTCTCTCTCTCTCTCTCTCTCTCTCTCTCTCTCTCTCTCTCTCTCTCTCTCTCTCTCTCTCTCTCTCTCTCGTATCCTATTCAAGGAGAACAGTTTGGGGGTGCTGTGGCGGTACCTGTAGTTCCTGTGTTTCACTGATTCCTTGGGATTAGCAGATTAGATTCTTTTGTGTAATAATTTCAAGCTATGTTGTCTCGGCTGCCTTGCAAGGCGATGGGAGGACGGAACAAGATTCGATTCACGATTGCACCAGAGCTTTGAAGAGTATCATCAGTGATATGGTAATTCTTCTTTGAAATGTTCTCCTTAGGGAGCATTATTGGGACTAATTATTATTTGGGAACATTATTATTTCAAGATCTTTGACTTGGTCGCTCCAGTCTGTGAGGAGATCTGACTGAATATGTCATCTTGTTCTGTTATTTTTTTCCCCCCAAGTAACTGGAATTTATCACAGCTTTACGTCATATCGCTGTCTGTCGCCCCGTGGAGAGTCTTGTTGATATCTGAATGTAGCTTTTCATCGTCTTCCAGTGTTGCATTGTTCATACTTATTTTAGAATCGTTCTTGTAGGAGGACAATTTAAGATTAAGGAAGCATTATGATCTGATAACCATACCTTGTAAAACATCAAACTTCTTGCCTTAGATAAGACTTGATGTGATTTAATGCTGCTCTTTGCAACCAGTTATCAAATTTATAACCGTCTTCCTTATTTACTTGTTATGCCCTTAGTTTTCTTCTGATAAGATATTTCTCAAAGGCTACATTTGGTAAATGCTTTTTGAAACTCAATGTATATGAACTCTGCCATTTGGTTTGCTTTTGATTCCTCGGGGATTTTGTTATAATAGTTAACAAGTTGCGAAGTACAAGATCTTCCAGCTCTAAATCAGTGTTGTCCTCGACTTTTTTTTTCGAAAATCTGGTAAGTGGTCGTCTTAACAGCATCTCAAAAATATTACTAATGTGGGAAGTTAATGCAACTGATCTGTACTTTTCGGCCAGTACTTTGCTACCTCACTCGTGTAGTGGGGCGGTGTCGTCAGTTTTTAAAGTCTGCGGAGATGTCGCTTTGGTCCATATTATGCAGAGTGCCTGTGACGATGCCATTTTGAACTGGGTGCATGGGCATATTGTCTATTATTTTTTTTCAAATTCTTTGGGATTTGTTGCAATATACAACATATTTTGAGCAGACTGAGTTTATGAAAATGTCTCCAGGATTTGTTATATGTGCGGCACGTGACTTTCTGTGTAGGCCAAGTTCATGAAAATGTTCTATCAAGATCTGCTTTCATTATGTTCATTGATTTCTTGATCTACATATGTGTAAGTACTGCTTCTTGCACGAAAGGGATCTGCATCTTAGACATTCAGTCATTACTGACCCTAATTATTGATCAATAATAAACGAGAACAATTTCAAAGTAAAACTTGGTGAAATATTTGCAGGAGATTAAATGCAAGTGTTCTATATCACAGTGGTCTGCGTCCTCGGTTCACAACCGAGGGAGCCAGGTAGGTCAGAAACCGGTTGGGAACGTTTCGTTTCACCTGATGCATGTGTTCATCTAGCAGCATGACAGGTACCTGGGAATTAGCCAGCTGTTGTGGGTTGCATTCTTGGGAAGGGCAGTGTAGTAGGCCTACCGGGGCGGAAAGGGGTGGGGTGGAAGAGGAGGTGGCCTCATTAAGCCTAAGCACAAGCTTCCTGTCCCCCTCGACGGGAATTACATATTCCCCAAAATAATATATATTTTATAATTACTCCTGAATTATTTAGGATTGTTCCGCTTGGAGGTCAGGCAACTGGAGGAGTTTTTAAAGAAGGGAAACCACATAATTATGTTATTTGGTGGCGAAATGAAAGAACTTATGGTCAACTGAGAGATTACAGACAGAGATAAGGTAGGATCGAGTTAGGAATGAGACATAAATTGGACAGGAACAGGACTAGAACTGAACAGGACTAGAACTGAACAGGAATGGGACAAAACTGGACAGGAACAGAACAGGCATTGGCCTGGAATGGAACAAGAACTTGGCAGGAGAGACGAGACAAGATCTGTCCAGGTACGGAACAAAAGCAGATCAGAAACGGGACAGGGAACGGAATATGGGAGAGAGGGGGACATGGAACAAGGCAGTAAAGATGGCTGGGCGAGGTCACACAGGTCAACAAGGGGCCATAAACCGGACCACCTCACACAGTCCGGACGTGATGGTATCTGCCGCCCTCTCCCGGACATGGCTGGAACCTGTCCTGTCGTCTAGTACGTCGACGCCTTTTGTATAAAATCGACCCATCCGTTATAACAATGCGGTGTATGACTAAATATTAGGGCACCGTAATATTAACGTTTTCAGCGATCTCTTCTTCTTCTCTTGCCAAGACAAGCGTGATCTGGCCCCCAGGCCTGGCCCCAAAGCCTGGCCCCAGAAGAACTTCCAAAATTCTCTCCACGTATACTATTGTGAGTGCCAACTCACTCTGTCTCTCTGTCTCTCTGTCTCTCTCTCTCTCTCACTCATGTCCCCTTTTCAGCTCCACATTATTGTTAACGATGTTGTTGCGTTCTTCTCTTTCTTCTATGTTGATGAGTCCCGTAATGTTAGTTTGGGTGGCCGCTGTTTTGCTTTGGAAAATTGAGTAGTGGTTATAATCTATTGGGTTGGAAGGCTTTTTAGACCTGTCTGTCTGCCTGCCTGTCAGCCCGGCTGCCTGTCTACTCGTACACCTGTCTGGTCACCTGTAAACTCATCTTCCATTCTGTCCACCTGTCTACTCATCTGCTACTACTCTGACCCACCTGTCTACTCATCTTTATGTCAACCTGTCTGAATCTCCATTCCTTCCAGCTGCTTTCCTGTTCACTCTTCCACCTGCCTGCCTGTCTATTCTCCAAACTGCCTACCTGTTTATATCTATCAACACTGCCATCTGTCTATTTATTCACCCCTTCTTCTCTCCCTTCATGCCCACCTTATTCCCTTCCCTAACCACCCCCACCCCTCCTCCCTGCCCACCCCCCTACGCTCTTAACATCCCCCCCCCTTCCCTCCTCCCCCCCCAACTCCATGCCCACCCAGCTCCTCCCTCACTACAAGACAACCAGGATTGAGAAGATCACCAGAGCCAACATCGTCAAGGTGAACCGCGCTCTTCTTTTATGGTAATCAGTAACAGTTGTTTTTGTATATCAGGGAGGGAAGGGTGATGTGAGGGGGGGGGATAAGGAGTACCATGGGAGAAAGGAGATAAGGAGTACCGTGGGAGAGAGGGGATAAAGAGTACCGTGGGAGAGAGGGGATAAGGAGTACCGTGGGAGAGAGGGGATAAGGAGGTATAACGAGGGAAAACAAAAATGATGGACTGGGAAAGACTGACTTGGCATCAGTTTTTAACTGTTGGTCCCTTTTCTCCCAGCAGTAATTTGGGGTGGGGGGGGGGGAGGGAGGACCTGATTATAAATCGATTGGTGGGTGTGTTCCAGGGAACAATATATTATGAAATATGGAAAAGGAAAAGTTCACAGCCTGCTCAAAGAAGTCATATGTCGTTTTCTCATGAACCTATAAGTGCATATACACACACACATGTGTATATATATATATATATATATATATATATATATATATATATATATATATATATATATATATATATATATATATATATATATATGTGTATATTATATATATATATATATATATATATATATATATATATATATATATATATATATATATATATATATATGTATATAGTTTTCTGCGGTGTGAGTTTTCAGTCACCATTCAGGCTTGTTCGCATATATGTACATTATATATATATATATATATATATATATATATATATATATATATATATATATATATATATAACAGCAGAACCGAGGCATCTAAAATCAGAGCAACAGTCAGCAAGAAAATAGAAGAAGGCAACACAATAGGGGCAATCAGAGTCATCACCAGTGAAGACACAGTTGCCACCAGGGATGCCAATATAGCACAAGCCCTGAGGGAAAAACACCCACCCAGAGCTCCTCGTGACGACAGTGTTTCCCTAGTCGGTGTCACCAGAGCAGAACCCCTGTGTGTGCTGGAATCCGTGGTGCATAAAGCAGCTTTATCCTTCCCACCAGGATCAGCAGATGGGTTCACAGGACTAAGACCCAACCACATCAAACAATTGTTCAACCTTGCTCTGGGAGACATTGCTCAGGGCCTCCTGGTGGAACTAACTAGAGTCTCCAACACATGTCTGGCTGGCTAACATACCAGAGACCATACGGCCTCCCTTTTTTTGCGCTACCCTCTGTGGCCTGAGGAAAAAAGATGGAGGAATCAGACCGATAGCTGTGGGCAATTCACTCCGGCGTCTCGTCGCTATGGCTGCTGCTGGAACAGTTAGTCAGGCAGCAGCAGACATGCTGAAGCCAAAAGAGCGTGGGTTTGGCATTCCCCAAGGGTGTGAGGCAGCGGCTCATGCAGCTAGAGCCTACATTGCCAACATTACGAATGAAAAAAGCCCTGATAAAACTGGACTTCAAAAATGCTTTCAATCTGGTTAGAAGGGATGCAGTACTCAGTGCGGTTCATCGCCTTTTCCCTTCCCTCTACCCGTTTGTAAACTCATGCTACAGCAAGAATCTCTCTTTGCTTTTCGGGGAACATGAAATTGAATCACAAGAAGGTGTCCAACAGGGTGACCCCCTTGCTCCTTTTCTTTTCTGCCTAGTCATCAAGGAAGTCACCGATAACCTGTCCAGTGAGCTCAATATTTGTTTTTTGGACGATGGTACTCTAGCCGGCTCCCCAGCCTCACTCTTGGACGACATAAGAATAATTCAGGAGCAAGGAGCAAGTCTAAGCCTCACCCTGAACTCTTCCAAGTGCGAAATAACCTCCACCAACCAGAACATAATAGAGCAAATAAAGGTTGTTTTGCCTGATATTCACGTAACCAACCCTGAGAACAGCACACTCCTAGGTGCTCCTCTTGGAGGGAATGCCATCAACGAGGTCCTTGGTAAGAAGATCACTGACCTGAAGAGAATGGAGGAGAGGATTGAAGACATCGATGCTCATGATGCACTTTACCTCATCACCAGATGCTTGTGTCTCCCCAGGCTGACTTACTTTTCTTAGATGTTTGCCATCTTTCAATAATATTAGATTAGAGGAGTACGATAGCTTGCTGAAATCAATGTTAGAAAAAGCCCTCAACCTTTCTCTCAGCGACTCACAGTGGAAACAGGCCTCCCTTCCCATCAGACTTGGGGGCCTCGGCGTGCGCACAGCAACACAAATTGCGGTACCAGCGTTTCTGTCCTCTTCAGTGGGGTCTGACAACTTTGTGAAGGAAATCCTTCTTGAGCACCCAGCTCAACGGCAGGGATACATGATCCCAGCTGTACAGACTGCACCACCAAGTGGGTCTCTCTCGCAGGACCAGCACCCCAACCACCGCCTTCTGAAGCCCATAAGCAATCCAGCTGGGATCGCCCCATTGCCGACCAAGAAGCTGCGACATTGCTAAAAGCTGCGACAACACCCCATGACACTGCCTGACTTAGAGCTGTAGCAGCTCCCCATGCAGGTAACTTCCTATTAGCAACCCGAATGTCAGCAACCGGCACCTGTCTCACACCGCAGGCCCTCCGAATTGCCGTGGCTCTCCGCCTCGCTGCCCCAATCCACACCGAATACAGGTGTATTTGCGGCGAGGCAGAGGCCGACAGGTACGGACGGCATGGCCTTCTCTGCCAAAGGACAGGAGGATGGCATGCAAGACACGGCGAGGTTAACGACATTATTAAAAGAAGCCTTACCACAGCCGGTTGTCCAGCAGAGAGAGAGCCCCATTACCTAATGTCCCGCAACTCTGATGAGCCTGTCGGTCGCCCAGACGGAATCACTGTGAACCCCTGGAAGAATGGTAGACAGTTGGTGTGGGACTACACTTGCGTTTCAACTTTAGCCAACACCTATGTTGACTCAGTGCTACATAAGCAGGAGGTGCTGCCAATCACCGGGAAGCGGCCAAGTCACGTAAATACAGAGACCTTGAGCACCACTACAATTTTGTTCCCATTGCCTGAGAGACACTTGGTGCCTGGGGTAAAAGTGCTGCTAGTTTTTTGAAGGAGTTGGGGTCCAAGCTAAGTGAAACAACTAGAGACACTAGAGCTGCCAGTTTTCTCTTTCAGCGCCTTAGTGTGGCGATCCAGAGAGGAAATGATCACTGCATCCATGGTTCCTGCTCGCCATCTGAGGAGCTGGAGGAGCTCTACAACTTGTGACAAGTAGCCTTGTACCCTGAATGTAACCAATGTTGTAACCCTTTTTGTGTAAGGAAATTTTCAAATAAAGTTAGATATATATATATATATACACACACATAACAAAAGAATAGGGGTGATAGAAGAAAATATCAAAGTGTTCAGTGAGGATCCACAAGATCTTCTCTGAGTGCTCTTTATTTTCTTCTCCGAGGCTATGAGTCCCTACACTTGCACCAGAGTTGGTACCCCTTCTAGGGTATATATATACATATGTGTGTTTTGTGTGTGTGAAGCTCGGGAACAAAACTACATATATAGTTTTCATAAGCCCGTACCTGAGTCAACTAGCGATTGGTGGCAGACATCTACACCAATCACAGTCGTGGCAAGTGCAACTGGTATTCGCCAATTACCGTTCTGGCAAGTGGACGACGCCCACCAATCAGCGTCCTGCCATAACAGAGGAGTCTCCCGCACATGGTAAACAATAGCATCCATGGCGGCCACAGCAACGGAGCACGACAGCACACGAGTGCAGTATTGTGGTCACTTAAGTGAGGGGCCGGTCATGCGTGCGGCTCACTTGCGTGTAATGCATCTTTGTCTCTCCTGTGGGAGAGAGAAAGAGAGGGAGAGGTGCGTGAGAGGGGGGATAGGGGCGTGGCGAATGAGAGGCGTGGGATAGACAGAAGCATGGGAAGGGGGGAGGGTAGTGGAAGAGGAGCGTTTAGGGATGTAGAGGTGCCTGAGAAGATGAATGGTAAGGGGGCAGGGGTGGTAACACATGCTTGTGTCAGACCTCGAGGGTGTCGTCACTGTGTATTATCTGGGTGGGTGTTTCTCTTGGTGGTGTGACTATATGACCCTTTTAAACGAGCTGCTTCAAACGTTGCTTCGTGAAACACAGATTTATTCACCAAACTGGTCCAAACTACGTCCAACCTTAACCCATCCTCAAGCTATACTCATCTAAGCTGCGGCCGACCCTAACTCATCCTCAAGCTATGCTAATATAAGCTGCAGCTGACCCCAAACACTATTCATGAACTCTGTCACACCGTTTATTTAAAATTGGCATTTTCTCAAATATAAATTATTATTATAATATACTAAAATTTGGTGCACACTTAGACCTAGATTAGGTTTGGTGTTTAGGTTCTGTTAACAATTATTTGCCTTCTACAGTAAATGGGTGAAGCATTTACAGAGGTGATATTCGAACAGAGGTCGTAGTAAGGTTCGAACATCAATTGTAAGTCGTATGTTTGCATTCGTGAAGAGGGGCTTTGGTGACAGAATTAACAGGCTTTTGTTCTTTATTTATGAGGATGGGCTGTGTTTATGAGGACGAGCTGTATTTATGAGGACGGGATGTGTATATGAGAACAGGATTTTGTGCAATCCGTTTCTTCTCTTAATATGTTGCATTTGCAACGTTGGATACGATAGCGTAAAAAAACGATAAGGTATAAACGCGGGACACCGATAACGCGCACGTTGCAATACATGATAAACTGATATAGTCTTAATTTGTGCATGTATACTGACCTAAGTATGTATACTGAGCTCAGAATACATAGATCGCTAAAATACATTACATTGAAAGGATCGATAATGTAAATTCAATTTAATTTGAGGGAAAGTAAACCGAATTTGGGCACATATGCCCAAAAAAAACGAGAATTAGGCCAAACCTAAATTTTAAACAGACGCAGCAGATGGCATCCACATCCTCCCTATCAACGCCCCCCCCCCCCGCCCCCCAACCACTCACCCCAACCTCTCCTCCATCCACTTCAACTGTCATGACGAAATCCCTCTTTGTTTCAGCTTCTTAAAAAACTTTATTTCTAAACAAATTCTGCAATAAATAAAAGGACTTCTATATAAGCTGTACAGAGGTATGTTGATTAATTCCAATTAAGTCTCTTTCTCTCCTTAGTGTGTCTTCTTGAGATGATTTCGGGGCTTTAGTGTCCCCGCGGCCCGGTCCTCGACCAGGCCTCCACCCCCCAGGAAGCAGCCCGTGACAGCTGACTAACACCCAGGTACCTATTTTACTGCTAGGTAACAGGGGCATAGGGTGAAAGAAACTCTGCCCATTGTTTCTCGCCGGCGCCCGGGATCGAACCCGAGACCACAGGATCACAAGTCCAGCGTGCTGTCCGCTCGGCCGACCGGCTCCCTATATTTTCTTTATTTCAAGTCTGAATTATATATGAGAATAGGGGGTAGCAGATAGTAGTCATATCCCTATTCATAATTTAACAGGCACAGTGCCGCAGTGCCTATTAAAAAAAGCCTACTTTAAGACCTCCCGGAGACAAGGAGTACCTATAGCAGAATCGTGTCCCAAGGTAGAAATCATATCACTTTTTTTTTCACCCATAGGGATATAAACGCATGGAACCTCCTACCCGTCTGAGCCATGAATACCAAGACATGGCTGTAGTTCAAAATCCAATTGGAAAACATTCACGGGGAAAATTATTGGCGGATGACCATTGACAAGCCACAGGCTTCCTGTCCCTCGTCGAGGCCACTATAGATAAAAGCGCTGGGAGTATATATATACTATAAAATACTATCGGTAGTTACTATTCCATTCATTTTGCGTGTCGTTAAAGGGCGTTTATTGAGACAAAATATATTTCAAGAGGATAGAGTAGCTTAGAGTAGTTCTTCTACCCTATTGCGTGCCGTGCGGGAGAGGCCTACCGTCACACCCAGCGCACGTATTGGATGCAACATTGTTCCTATGGAAATGTGGTTTGCAAATATTGTGATTTTATGCTCTGACAAATATGTGTATGCTCTTTTTTTCTGCATTTTAGCTGGAACTTCGTACAAATAAAGACCTTTAATTGAATAATTAATGAATTATTTTTAGCTTTGTCTTTATTATAAAATGCATTACATAAATACAAATAAAAGGAAATTGGCCGAAGCAACCAACATTACATTAGCACCACACGATACAGCACCAGCAACAGCACCAACTTGAACCAAAACTACCGGACCACCCCAATACAATACAAACCCAAACCATCAAATAAACACAAGATACACTAACCAGGGCACAGCGCACAAATGCGCATAAATCGCCATAAGTGAAACACCAAGACGGTATCGTAAGAACAGAATCCGTACCACACAACAAAATACAGAAACATAGAAATACAAAGTTAATAAAAACAGAGCACAAAGTATTACGGAACATAGAAAGGTAATATGCCACACACAGGAATTATAACACACATAAGGCCCCAAGCAAACCGATCAAAAACACAATTTTTTAATTTTTGTTATTTATAACAGAAACCACAATGTACAAACAGAAAAGCACATAAAAACACGAGTACAGACAGAATACACAGAATACAGTAAGACAACAGGAAAAGAACCTAAATACAAGAAGAATTAAAAGTGAAATATACATGATACAAAGCAAACAACAAACCCCCCACACGGGCACATAATACAGAACACATAACACAGAACACATAACACAGAACACATAACACAGAACAAAACTCAGAACAGAACACATAATCAGTACAAGAAACGCAAAGCATCAATTGAGAACAGAAAACAGATCCACACGGGGAACTGTAAATACAAAAAGTACAAAAAACTCATACAAACGACTAAAAGGCCGTAAGGACACAAGTACATAATACAAACTATCAACACACCAACACAGCAGCACAATAGTACAACCAGCCATGCATAAGACACAGAGCCGAAAGTATAATCACACCCAACCACACAGAACATATACAGAAAGACACGGACACACACACACACACGCAAACCCCACACAAACAAACCCACAAAAAAAAGGAACACGCAGGAACCGCAAAACAGACCCCCCCCACCCAGACACACACATGCAACCCCACCCCACAACCACACACCCATACGCAAGCAACACCACAACACACGGTACTCATAGAGGAGGATATTTCTCAGGGAACTTCCACGATGGATACTTCCGCTTATAAGCCTCCCATACTAAATACTCCTGTTCGGTAGGGAAACGGCCCTCACGACGCCGCGAGTACGTCATATACTCAGGGACCATCAAGCGACCGCCCCCAACCAGCGGTCACCGAAGACGTAGAATAAGTCAGGAGAGGTAAGGACACCGCCGCCGAGGAAGCAGGAGATACCGGAGCAGCGGGCGGAGGCTGCAACACCGCCTCCGACAAAGCAGGAGACGGGGGAGAGGGCACGGAGTCCTCGGAGCGGGCAGTTTTCTTCAGCACCGCCACCAGGTCGCCACGCTCACCCACAACCTCGCAAGGGGGAACTACCTCCCACGAGGAACCTAAACCGTCCGACGCGGGTGACGCACCCGAATCAAGAGTCACTGGCCCCCATACCGGCCCCATCCCTACAGCAGGAGCCACACGAGGGCCCACACCATCCACCGGAACCACACCAGCACCAGAGGCACCATCCTCGCACTCCACAGAGGAACAGCTCGCAGAAGAAACATCAACACATGCCGCATCCTCATATTCTTCCGCCCACGTACGAGGAGGCGAAGCACCCGTATCCGTACGTGAACGCTTGGGGACTGGCCGCTGGTCATCGGAGCTGTCACCCCCGGCAGGAGGCACCCGAGAAGAGCCGGGGGCAGGCCGCCCCGCAACCGGGGTAGCACAACCCCGCAGAATGTCAGCCTCAACGACACGGGGTACGAGACCGCCACCCACAGAGGAGACAGGAGAAAGAACCGGCACGGCCGGGGAAGGGGAAGGGACCAACACAGGTGAAGGAGCTTGCAGGGACGTCGAAGGCGGCAGAGGCGGAAACAGGTGCAGAAGCCATCGGAAGCGAAGAGACAGACCGCGGGGGCGGAGCCGCACACACCACCTCGTCGTGTACACCACCATCCACACACGCCGGGCCAGCAGCCGAAGAACTCAGAACCACCACCGGGTCAGCAGGTGGCAGGGGGATCTCCCCACGAGGGGACAGGTCCTGCGCCACCAACGGGGGAAAATCCTCTTCCCGGAACAGATTAACAGGTGCAGCCGCGACCCCAGTGCAAGCGGCTGCCAGGTGCCCCTCAAGGTAACAACGAAAACAGGAGCGTGGCTGCCCTGCATAGAATACCCGCAGAGTGTACCCCAGCAAGGTAACCGTGGATGGAACCGGGGACTTGAGTCTCAAGGCGAGAGTCCGTGTACCACAGGAGACCCCACGCCATCTTCCGGAAGTGACGGAGTTCATACGGATGGATACCGCCGTACCATATTGGCCAAAGTATCTCCCAAGTAGGGCCTCCGGAAGCTCAAAGGGTATACCATGCAAGGCCACATAGGTAATTGAGCAGCAGCGGTCGGAAATGGTGACCGTACCGCCGTCCCCAGGGAGGGTCAATGTTCGCCCATCATAGCGGGTACGAACTCCTTATACACCGCCGCGGAGTTAAACTTCACTAGTGCTCGGTGGGTCGTCAGGAGCCCGTACACCTCGTCCACACGAACCCGTAACATGTCTAACAACACCACCTCAAGAGCAAGCTATGAAGCTCGCCCTTTAAACTCCAACCAACGGTCTCCGTCCCGCGAACAGGGGGGAGGGTATCCCCATGGCGCCGACACGCCAAGCAGCACCCTCCCCCACGCAACCCCAGGCAACAACTGGCAGGTCAGGTAGACACGCCGGAGCCCCCTGGCAGCCAGGTCAGCAAACTTCCACCAACTCAAAAACGCATGGCATAAAATGGATCAAAATAACACCCAACAAGGGTACTGGTAAACACAACTAACACATATCAGTCCCAAGATACATAATATAATACAACTGACCTCGGTCAGAGGTAAGAGGCACACATGACCGGAATGAACCTATTCCAAAGGTAGAACTGCATCACACACGCAACACACAAACACACAAACACGCAACCCAGGCGAAACGAGCAAGAAAGGGGGAGACTCCCCTAAAACTCGCTACAGGACGCACGCACACTGAAAGCCCCAAAACAAAAGGGGACAATAAGCATAAGCAGAGAATATAAGTAGGCCAACGGTGGACCCCGCCCAACGGGAGTATAAGGAAGGGCGGACGGCCAACGCACGGACCAAACAAAGATGCCTATGACAATAAGGCCACATACACAACACGCAACGCCAAAACAATCGTAGAGAAAAAACGCACACATGCATACAACAGACGAGCCGCGCCCTAATTATTTGTTATCGGTTGAATTTGAATTAAGTTACGCAGTATAATTAGCCTATTAAGGTGAGGTAAAGTTGCTAAGTTAGTCTCGATTTAGTGTAAACAAAATGCATATTGTGAGTGTTCATTTGAACGCATATATTAATAAATTAGAAAAAGTTACCGGAAAAAACCTTGGATTCACAGAGGACTCGAACTTTGGCCTGAAAAATAGGAGACCATAGTTCTATCAGCCAGGAGGCACCGAATACTTCATTATCCACTTACGAAACCTGTACTTCTTTCGTGATCATACCGGCTTATAGTCTCAATATATTAAACACTTTACAAGTTGGGTATCGCTGCGAGGTCGTTCACAACCCCAAGGTTATTATTGTTATAGAAAACCTCGTAGTGCTTCCGAGCTCGTAAACCGTTTGATAAATGTAAAAAGTAGGCCACCATGATTGAGGAAAGATGTACAGGCTTCGTAAGTAGATATCTGCCCGAAACACTGTGCCTATTTGTGGCTTTGCAAGAATGTAAAAATACCAATCTTATGTAATCTCACAATCCCATTCTACCTTCTCATAAGTAAATTATTATTATTATTATTATTATTATTATTATTATTATTATTATTATTATTATTATTATTATTATTATTATTATTATTACTATTAAGGACTTGAGGACACCTGGTCAAATTCAACTAGGACACTGGACACTGACCGGGGAGGGAGGGGGGAGGGGTCTCACAGCAAAGACCACCTATTTGTTTACACAGGAGATCAATCAGCGGCTAGAAAAGGTTCCTCTTTATTACTCGCTTCGAGAAATCATCAAAATTTTCATGCCGGAATTTTCATGCCGGAATGTCAATAGGCTTGTTTACTTTGAAACCGTTCTGAGGATGGATGTCCTGGCGAAACCATATGCAGGCCTACTAGTTTGATGACACTGATCAAACAGGCTGTTAGATGCTCTCTGTCTGCGGTGGATCTAGTATAGCCTTAGGAAGTTATAATAAAGTCTCTTCTGAACACCGAGAGCGTATATACCGGAGCCCTTGACCTTCCCCGCCATCACTCCTATATACTCTCCTCCACGGGCACGGTGATAGACAGCGACACATCCAGAGAAAGAATACCCGATAGTACCACCGATGGTACAGGCGGGTTCATCCTCGACTCACACTCGAGAATTCCGTGTTCAAATCCCAGGCGGCAAAGAAATGGCTGAGCGTGCTTCCTTTCACCTCACGGCCCACTCCACCTAACAGTAAAATAGGTACCCAAGAGTTAGTCAGCCTGTTGTGGGGGTTGCAGCCTGGACGGGGTCACTAATTCGACCCTTTGGTGGGAGAGAGGGGGGGGGACCTCGGTAAAAGCCTAATATGTACTGCATGTATAACCTGGCTTCCTGTCCCGCGACACAATGAATTATCATTATCATAAGATCTGGCACCAGATGCCTGCCACCCTTCCAACAGGTCAAGAAATACCTTACGAGACGTCAGACTGAAGCCTCGCGGCTAGAAGGAAGTCAGCAGAATAGTGATTATGCATTTATTTTCATAATTTTACATTCCTAGCTTTCAAAGCTGTTACCGATTACGGACTTTAATTATTGGTATACGTAGGGGGGAGGGGGATACCAATCTCTACAGATTAGTATATAAATGCTCTTCCAAATTAGTTAAAAAAAAATTAACCTAATGAACTAGCTCCAAATTGCAGGTGTCGATCTTTTATTGAAAGTATCACAGAACTTCTTTATTACAGAGGGCAAATAAAATGGACGTATCAGATATTTAGTTTATCTCCTTCAGGATTTGCTCTGTATACCTTGCGTATAGACTCAAGTCATCGAGTGCCACCCTCGTTGCAAGATTATTCTGTGCCAACAAACTGCAGCAATCATGTGCAACATGAATGAAAAATGTATATGTGAATTGCCTCGACATACAATACAAGATTTATTCAATGCATTTTGTATTTAAATTCATTCATGTTGTGTCACTAAGATAACCTGTTATGTGCCTTACAACAATAAACAATTTAAAGATGACATATTTTAATGTTATCATAAGGCTTTCACTCCTAAAAGATTTCTTAGGCTAAGGCAGTAATTCGGCCTTAATATTTAAGATATCAAATGGTGCTCATAGGTCTGAGATGAGTCATATAACATATTATGTGACGTATATAACACGTAACGTATATATATGTGTTACTGAATATAACAGAAAAGGTTAAAATGTGATTTGTAAGCACGAATCTCCTCTATATTTCTTATGTTCTTCACTTAAGAAGGAAATTTTAAGAATTTATTCTCCTAAGTTAATTTGTTACAGTTATATACAACAGCCTGACGTAAAGAGAGTCGTTCCGTTGAACCTGTCAACATACTCAGAGGCATGCAACTGTATTCACCTAGTTGTGCTTGCAGGGGTTGAGCTCTGCTCTTTCGGCCCGCCTCTCAACTGTCAATCAATCAACTGTTGAGGGTATGCAAGTTAGCTGGACCAACCGAAGGAAAGGAAAACTATCAGGGAAAGCACCAAGCCATTACGACTATATAGCACTAGCAAGGGATCAGGATAAGGATTTGGGATGGGACGGGGGAAAGGAATGGTCCAACCGAATATAACCAAGCTGAATGAGGCGAAATATAATGCTGTATGGGAAAACAGGCTTTCTGCAATTTCTCACAGTGCTGCAGTTACAGCCCCGCTCCTGCGCCAGGTAAGTCAACTACGGGCTCACCATAGCCCGTGCTACTTGGAACTTTTGTTCCGAGTAGCTGAATCTAAAACAACAACAACATGCAGTTTCTTTGCTTCCTATGTTCAGAAGGCACTGCCCCAACAAGTGTTGGGGCAGTGTCTTCTTCAGATATGCTCGTCCAAGCTGCTACCGGCTCAGATTCAGTATTTTAATGAAGTAACATATGAAATGCGGTATGTTTTCAAATATATTTTAATATTATCAAATACTTTAATTTTGTTTCTAGCTAGGTCTAGAATAGGTTAGGCGTTATGGTTCTTTTGGCAGTTGATAGTATGTGAGTGAAGTACCAACCTATTCTCAGGCTAGGGTCGTTAACGTGGCGGCCGTGCCCCCAGTAGGATTCAACAATTTTAACATAATGTGCATTTAAAATAGATTTTCTCATATGTAAATTTATATTATTATATATTCAATTTCTATGTATTGTTACGTGTAGGCTAGGTTAGGTTAGGTTAGGTTAGGTTAGGTAATCTGGTTCTGTTGACGATTCTTTGAAATTTAAGTTCGTGCGTCACCCCGTCCTCATAAACAAAGGCCAAAGTCCATTCCATGCACCCGCCAAACCCCCTGTTTATGAATGAAAAACTGATTACACACGACTCACAATTGATAACGTCCGAACACTTCCGGAACAAGTACTTCACTGACGACTTTTGTTCGAACTACAACGATGTAAATGCTTCAGCCACGTACTACAAATACAAATAATCGCCAACAATACCTAACCACATAACCTAACCTATGCCTATATATGCAGAATATGATAATATATAATTATATTAATCTATATTTGAGAAAATTCTATGTATGTTATATGTATGTTACAGTACGTTAAAATTATTAAATGCGTCTTTGGGGTTGACCGCTGGATGGAATAAGCATAGACTGAGGACGGGTTATATATATATATATATATATATATATATATATATATATATATATATATATATATATATATATATATATATATATATATATATATATATATATATATATATATATTATTAAATATGACCGAAAAAGTAAGATTAATAATTCTAACACGAATTTTCTCTATCTTTCTTACGTTTCTTTTCACTGTTGATGGTAATTCAAAGATCAATTCTCCAAAATTAATTTATTTTATTTTATATATATATATATATATATATATATATATATATATATATATATATATATATATATATACATATGTATATATATATATATATATATATATATATATATATATATATATATATATATATATATGTATATATATTATATATATATATATATATATATATATATATATATATATATATATATATATATATATATATATATATATATCACATTAGTTTGATTTCTTTGTGTTGATGAATAGTATTTTACAATTTACGAATTTTGACGTCTTTGGAGACGGCCGCCGCTTTAACGAGCCTGGCCTAAGTAAAGGTTGTGTGTAAAGGGATTTCCATTCGCAAAATAGTTGGTTTGACGGCTGGATTAACGAGCATTTGGCCATTGTTTATGTGAACGAGCTGTATAACCGTTTAAGTTTTCATGGTGTAATGTTCCATACGTGGGGGATACTTCAAGATCTATGAACCGCATCTCTGGACATACAGGTTTCACATGTTGTTTATACCTGTTTAATGATTTCAAGAGTTCTTTTACTCCAACACCCCCAACCTGTGGGCCAGCTGTACTTGTTGATTGTCTGGTCTGCGAGCATGTTTGTTTTCGTGCCCTCAGAGCCTGGTCCTGTAACCCGAGCAGACACTTATGCAAAAATTTTAGCCCTTTAGGCAAGTTTTATCCTCCGCCACGCTGGACCACAGAGCAGCCACGAGTCACACCTTCACTTACACACACTTAACTTCCTACGCTAACTTCCACATCCTGAAGACTATATATATTTATATATATAGATCTTTAACACCCGGGAAACGATTCATATTGCTAAAATGAGACCAGAGGCGAACTACTCAAGAGGCTTCGACTCCCTAATTGTTCACACAGCCAATTTCGTCCTTTGCAAAGTTGGTGGAAATTGGGTCTTCTACATATTTGTATAGCATATTATAGTCATGGACTTTTTTAAAGAGAATTTGAATTTTGTATTCATCTATGAAATCTTTATTGATATGTTTAACTATTTTCTTGTTTATTATTATTTTTTATTTAGCACTGATGACAGAGTATTGTCTCTAAGAAAGTTTGTATATATTTTTTTTTACTTTTTGTAATTATGGTCCAAATAGTTACAAAATTACTATTCTAAACAGGCGGATGGTTTGTGTCTGTTTCACTCGATCAGTCTGGGTAAACACCATGTGGTACCTCACCAGACCATACGGTACCATGTGGTACCTCACCAGACCAAACGGTACCGTGTGATACCTCACCAGACCATACGGTACCGTGTGATACCTCACCAGACCATACAGTACCGTGTGGTACCTCACCAGGCCATACAGTACCGTGTGGTACCTCGCCAGACCATACGGTACCGTGTGGTACCTCACCAGACCATACAGTACCGTGTGGTACCTCGCCAGACCATACAGTACCGTGTGGTACCTCGCCAGACCATACAGTACCGTGTGGTACCTCACCAGACCATCCAGTACCGTGTGGTACCTCACCAGACCATACAGTACCGTGTGGTACCTCACCAGACCATTCAGTACCGTGTGGTACCTCGCCAGACTATACAGTACCGTGTGGTACCTCACCAGACCATACAGTGCCGTGTGGTACCTCACCAGACCATACAGTACCGTGTGGTACCTCACCAGACCATACAGTACCGTGTGGTACCTCACCAGACCATACAGTACCGTGTGGTACCTCACCAGACCATTCATTACCGTGTGGTACCTCGCCAGACTATACAGTACCGTGTGGTACCTCACCAGACCATACAGTACCGTGTGGTACCTCACCAGACCATACAGTACCGTGTGGTACCTCACCAGACCATTCAGTACCGTGTGGTACCTCACCAGACTATACAGTACCGTGTGGTACCTCACCAGACTATACAGTACCGTGTGGTACCTCACCAGACCATACAGTACCGTGTGGTACCTCACCAGACCATACAGTACCGTGTGGTACCTCACCAGACCATTCAGTACCGTGTGGTACCTCGCCAGACTATACAGTACCGTGTGGTACCTCACCAGACCATACAGTGCCGTGTGGTACCTCACCAGACCATACGGTACCACATGGGTGGCGGAGCCTCACTTGTATAGCCTGGTACACCTCTGTGGGGAAAATCTGCCAGTGACTGATTTGATTATTATTTCAAGAGATTGTATTTAATTGTATTTATTTCTTGTGAGTGGACTGTATTTTTATAATTTATTATCGTCAGTAAACTTCCCTTGACATTTTTTTTTTGGTGGGGGGTCATAATTAAATTTATTACACCGTAATGAAACGGTTGATATAAATTTATGTATTAAACTGTAATTAAATAGTTAGTAGTACTGCTACAAATGTGTTAGTTATAATTTAAAAAATTCTCGGCTGATTCGGTAGTGTTGGCTGGTCATCCAACATCAGACACGTGTACTGGACAGGTACATGTTAATAGCGTCCACGTGGTCCTGGGGTGCACCAGCTCAACTCATGTTTCATGCGGTCACACTTTACCTGCCGACAAGTTAGACCGTAAAAACTGAGACGATAACGTGTAAAACACACATGTGTTACACATGAAATTTATGTAATTAATAATGAATCAACCTTACCCTTTCGGGGGGTGTTTTCCTGGTAACGATTTAATCCTAGATACATATATTAATAGCCAACAAATTGTGTACCAGTTAAAAAAAAAACGAACTCTGCAGTTTCGTTAGTTCGGTCAAGTCTTGGTAAAATAGTGACTAACGTAAGTCACGCTGCGTTCTGGGACTTACTAGAGTAATTTTCTGGGTTGTAGGAGGCTCGGTCTGTCGCGGCTCAAGTTCCATCAGCAACAATACCCTCCTCTTCCTCCTCCTGCCTCGCCGTCATACTCAACTCGTTTTCACTGAGATTCGGAAGGAGAAATGAGCTTGATGTCAAATCTTTATTGACTATAAAATTAATTGAGAAGATTCATTTTATTTTGGTTTCAGTCTTGAGACTGATGATTTTAGTGTAACGTTAACTAAATAGATTGTTTGATGAGATGATGATGATGCGGGGAAATTAATCCCGTTTTCTGGAGTTAAGGCGTCATTTTCCGTCTCTTTTATGACTGACTAAAGTGTTTATTTATAAAGGAATTAACACAACCAGCGGCAATTTATTTCTACCTGTTGCATTAGCAATTTATGGGTGATGTGGGATTTTTTTTCAACAGCCTCTGTCAACTTTAGCAATCTTCCTTTTACCGCAAATAGTAAACCATTTTTACCAGTCGAGTCATGGAATCCACAGAACATATTCAAATTCAAAATTCAAATGTTTATTCAGGTAAAGTACATACGTACAAGGGGTGACACAAATATTTATGAGATTATAGATAGAGCTAGTACATACAATGCCTAAAGCCACTATTACGCAAAGCGTTTCGGGCAGGAAAAACACTAAAGACTAAAACTTAATACTAATTGAGATTAAAGTATAAAATGAGTTGAGAAAAATATAAAAATAAAAAAGGGGGAACATGGCAGAAAAACAGCAAAAATACAATTTGGTCGACACACAGCATTGTTTCAAAATAACAGACATGGGTTGACATTATAGGGGTAAGGTAGGTTACAGGGAGTTAATTAGGTAGTACTTAGTTTTTATCTTAAACTGGTTGAGAGAGGTACAGTCTTTAACATGATTGGGAAGGTCATTCCACATTCTGGGTCCCTTGATTTGAAGAGCATTTCTAGTTTGATTAAGTCGTACTCTTGGAATATCAAAAAGGTATTTGTTTCTGGTGTGGTGCTCATGGGTTCTGTTACAACCTTCAATGAAGCTTTTAAGGTCAAGATTGACATTACAATTCAGCGTTTTTTATGTGTATAATACACATGAGAGGATGTGCAGTGACTTAATATCTAACATATTCAGAGATTTGAGTAGGGGTACTGAGTGCTGTCTGGGGCCAGAGTTGGATATTGTCCTAATAGCAGCTTTGTGTAGAGTATTTAGAGGACGTAAATGATTTTGGGTAGTAGAACCCCAAGCACAAATACCATAGTTGAGATAAGGATAGATGAAGGAGTAGTAGAGCGTCACCGGGGCAGGGCGAGGTACATAATATCTGATCTTAGAAATAATGCCAATAGTTTTTGAAACTTTTTTGATATATTTAGAATGTGTCCCTGGAAATTCAGCTTGTGGTTAATGAGAACGCCAAGGAATTTGCCATCTACTTTGTTACAAATTTGGGTATTGTTTATCCTGAGATTTGTTTGATTAGAGGATTTATTGTCAAACAAAATATAGAAAGTTTTGTCAATGTTGAGGGTGAGTTTGTTGGCAGTTAGCCAAAGTTGGACTTTATTTAGCTCAGTATTCACTGTCACATTTAGAGCAAGGAAGTCAGGACTGGAGTAAATGAAGGTTAGGTCGTCAGCAAATAAAATTGATTTGAGGTGTTGGGAGGCATTTGGAATGTCATTAATGTAGATGAGAAAGAGGATAGTGCCAAGTATGCTGCCCTAAGGAACACCAATGTTGATGGGTAGGGTGGGATAAATTGAATTATTCACAGAAACATACTGGAGCCTGTCAGTAAGGTAAGATTTGAAGTATTGCAGGGAGTGACCTCTGACTCCATAATGATATAATTTAAGAAGAAGGTTTTGGTGGTCGACAGTGTCAAAAGCCTTACGCAGGTCCACAAATAACCCAACAGGGAGCTCATTTTTATCAAGAACTGCATGTATCAAGTTAATCATACTAATAAGTGCATCGTTAGTGCTTTTTTGGGGTCTGAAGCCATATTGACAAGAGCTAAGTATATTGTATTTGGCTAGATAAGAGTAAAGCTGCTTGTAGATTAGTTTTTCAAATATTTTTTACAAGTTTGGCAGGATTGATATAGGTCTGTAGTTGTTAACATCAGTGAGATCACCACATTTATGGACAGGGGTTACTCTCACTTTTGTTTTAGAATATCTGGAAAGGTTTGGAGTTCAAGTGACTTGTTGAAGAGCAATGCAATAGCAGGGGCTAAAGATCTGGAGGCTTTTTTGTAAATTAAAGTTGGTATCTCCTCAAGGGCACTAGACTTGATTTTAAGGGAAAGGATTATCTCATTAACATCAGTGGAATTTGCAGGCGTTAGGTACAGAGACTGTGGATAGTTACCTGTAAGATAGTCTTGAACATTAGTACTGGAAGATGGAATATCATTTGCAAGGGATGACCCAATGGAAGAGAAGAACCTATTGAACTCAATAGCAGTATCAGAGGCTGTAAGCCGACCATCGTTATCGGACTTGAAATGATACTTGAATATATATAAAATCATCATGTTAAGATTATCAAGGCAAATGGGTGGGGGGTAAACTTTGACAAGCCGCCGGCTTCCTGTCCTCGTCGAGGCTGCTTGTGTTAGTGGCCCTCAGGTGAATACAGGTGAATTCAAGTGAAAGCCTTAATACAAAGTCACACATACAAAATTAGCAATGAGCAACACTTGTGCAATGTGTGTGCAGAACTTAAGAGGTCAACAGTTGCAACACGACTCACCAGGACAAAACAAAAACTCAAGACAACACGAAAAATCACTTAGAATCACTTAAGAAAAAGGCGCTAGGTAAGTGGTTTAACATATCCACCCCCCGAGAATGGTGTTTTACATCAGTGTTCCTGACAGTAAAACAGAGATAATATACAAATGGTATTAACAGATGCTTATCTAATCTTCCTTCAAGAGTTGTATTAAGACGCTGAATAATGTATGCCTGCCTTCAGGTACACGTGGCTCGAGTCCTTATCTCAATATATCATAAAGCTAAATGTACATAAGGACTTTCCAGGGGGGGTCAAGATTCGTCCAGTACTCGTGCGTCAAGTACTTTTACTACGAGAAGGCTACGAATAGGGCTACGACATGGCTACGTAAAGGCTACGACAAGGGCTACGACATGGCTACCAGAAGCAATGTCTTGAAAGGAGTACACACACCAGCATGACTAGAGTGTTGGAGGCAGAAGGGCGTAAACTGCCTTGTAAACTGTTAAGAGGCTTGAGAAACAGTTAAGAGAAGTCTTCTAATCCTATATCAAGGACTCATCAACCGACCATAAGAAAGTTACATTCTTTCCATCTGCCACTCCGTAAACAAGTGCAACTGTTTTGCTTAATCAGAAACATATAAACCCAAAACATCCCACCTAACCTATGTATTTATTTTCCAAGGTATATTGTATGGTTGCTCTAATGTTTATACTGTATGGTTAGTGTGTATATATTGCATGGCTGGTATACTGTGTGTGTGTGTTGTGTGGTTGCTCTAACCCACAGAGCAATATACACACTTGAAAGAGCACCATGGGGGGGGGGGAAAGCATACCCCACAATGCAGGACTCATTATAATAACACCAAAAATAGTTGCAATTATGTTTTCCTGTTGGTGTATTAAGCGTTGTATATTGTATGTATATTATACATAGGGTACCCAGCGATGCCCGGGTCGACCCAGTGCTCTATAGGTCCAGATGGTGGCATTCCATCATAACACAATTCAAGAAAAATGATGATACATGATTAGAATAAATGGGGATATTTAGAGCATCCTAATCCCCCACAACACCGCTCTCTGTCTCTGTCTGTCTGTCTGTCTGTCTGTCTGTCTGTCTGTCTCTCTCTCTCTCTCTCTCTCTCTCTCTCTCTCTCTCTCTCTCTCTCTCTCTCTCTCTCTCTCTCTCTCTCTCTCTCTCTCTGTCTGTCTGTCTGTCTGTCTGTCTGTCTGTCTCTCTCTCTCTCTCTCTCTCTCTCTCTCTCTCTCTCTCTCTCTCTCTCTCTCTCTCTCTCTCTCTCTCTCTCTCTCTCTCTCTCTCTCTCTCTGTCTGTCTGTCTGTCTGTCTGTCTGTCTCTCTCTCTCTCTCTCTCTCTCTCTCTCTCTCTCTCTCTCTCTCTCTCTCTCTCTCTCTCTCTCTCTCTCTCTCTCTCTCTCTCTCTCTCTCTCTCTCTCTCTCTCTCTCTCTCTCTCTCTCTCTCTCTCTCTCTCTCTCTCTCTCTCCTCCAGCCTCCCGTCTCATCCCAAGCCGCCGGATATCATCTGAGTGTCGCAGCTTCTGAGCATCAGTCACACACACACACACGCTGGATGATTGGTCACTACACCACTATCGCCTGCTGGGTTTCGTGTTCCGCTTCTGATACATGGTGATGCCTGCCCAAGGAAGATGTTATGTCTTCACAGCGTCGCTTTGCGGAGTAGTTGACTTGGTTGGTCAACGAGTAAAGGTTGATCAACGAGTAAAGGTTGATCAACGAGTAAAGGTTGATCAACCAGTAAAGGTTGATCAACGAGTAGAGGTTGATCAACGAGTAAAGGTTGATCAACGAGCTAAGGTACGTTAACTAGTAGAGGTTGATCAACGACTAAGGTAGGTCAACGAGTAAAGTTTGATCAACGAGTAAAGATTGATCAACGAGTAAAGATTGATCAACGAGTAAAGATTGATCAACGAGTAAAGGTTGATCAACGAGTAAAGGGAGGGCAACGAATGAGAGGGTGGTGAAAACCCTCCAAGACCATCCAGACTGTGGCCCATCCACACTGTGGACCATAGAGGCTTTGGACCATCCAGGCTGTGGACCATCCAGGCTGTGGACCATCCAGGCTGTGGACCATAGAGGCTGTGGACCATCCAGGCTGTGGACCATAGAGGCTGTGGACCATCCAGGCTGTGGACCATCCAGGCTGTGGACCATCCAGGCTGTGGACCATAGAGGCTGTAGACCATAGAGGCTGTGGACCATCCAGGCTGTGGACCATAGAGGCTGTGGACCATCCAGGCTGTGGACCATCCAGGCTGTGGACCATCCAGGCTGTGGACCATCCAGGCTGTGGACCATCCAGGCTGTGGACCATCCAGGCTGTGGACCATCCAGGCTGTGGACCATCCAGGCTGTGGACCATCCAGGCTGTGGACCATCCAGGCTGTGCTCCGACTCATCACGACCATGCAATATGTGTCCCCACAACCCCCATTCATAATACATAGCCACGGCCGAGAATACATACATACATCTTGACAGGGATATGTATACATGTGTCCTTAGGAACTGTAACTTCTACCAGGATTCATCGAGCACCTGCTCGAGTGTCCTCTTACGAAACCTGTACATCTTTCTTACATCATGGCGGCTTGATATACATTTAATGAACAATTTACGAGCTTGGAAACTGGTTAATACATGTAAACAAAGCCGCCATGATGGAGGACAGATGTACAGGTTTCGTAAGTGGTCACGAACGGTTTACAGGTTTTGTAAGGTATATGAATACAGTAAAACGATAAGGTAAATAGCTAAAGTAAAGAGGAAAAATAGAGATAAAGTAAAGAGGTAAAGTAGAGGTAAAGTGAAGTAAAGTAAAGTGAAGTGAGGGAAAGTCAAAGTGTAAAGTAAAGGGGTAAAGTAAAAGTGCAAATTAATGGGGTAAAGTAAATTTGTAAAGTAAAGAGTACAGTAAAAGCGTAAAGTAAAGGGGTAAAGTAAAAACGTAAAATAAAGGGGTAAATTAAAACCGTAAAGTAAAGGGGGTAAAGTAAAAGCGTAAAGTAAAGGGGTAAAATAAAGGTGAAAATAAAGGGGTAAAGTAAGAGTGTAAAATAAAGGAATAAAGTGAATAATACAAAAGTATAAAGTAAAGGTGCCAAAGTGAAAAAGGGCAAAGTAAAAATGTAAAGTCAAGTGAATAAAGTTAATAAAGTAAAAGGGGGGGGGGTAACGTTAAGGGATAAAGTGTGTGTAAAGTAAAAGTGCAAAGCCAAGTAGAGGGTCGAGGGGGAAGAACAATGCGATGATTAAATGTACACAATGATCAGCTGGCTGGTAGAGCTGTTTACTGAGTTAACAATTACAGTTCACTAGCACTGAGACCTGAGTCAGCTGATCTAGAAAAGCATCAGGTTGTCTATCCTGTTCTATCAAGCTCTCTATCCTGTCTCATCCAATTGTCTATCCTGTTCTATCAAGCTGTTTATCCTGTCTCGTTCAGCTCTCTATCCTGTCTCAACAAGCTGTCTATCCTGTCTTATCTAGCTGTTTAGCCTGTCTCATCCAATTGTCTATCCTGCCCTATCAAGGCTGTCTATCCTGTTCTATCAAGCTCTCTATCCTGTCTCATCCAATTGTCTATCCTGCCCTATCAAGGCTGTCTTTTCTGTCTCATCCAATTGTCTATCCTGTCCTATCAAGGCTGTCTATCCTGTTTCATCAAGCTGCTTATCCTGTATTATTAAGTTGTCTATCCTGTCCCATCAAGCTGTCTATCCTGTCTTATCAAACTGTCTATCCTGTCTTATCAAGTTGTCTATCCTGTCTCATCAAGTTGTTTATCCTGTCTTATCAAGTTGTCTATCCTGTCTTATCAAGCTGTCTATTCTGTCTTATCGAGCTGGCTATCCTGACTCATCAAGCTGTCTATCCTGTCTTATCAGGTTGTCTATCCTGTCTCATCAAGCTGTCTATCCTGTCTTATCAAGTTGTCTATCCTGTCTTATCAAGCGGTCTATCCTCTCTTATCAAGCTGTCTATCCTGTCTTATCAAGTTGTCTATCCTGTCTCATCAAGCTGTATATTCTGTCTCATCAAGCTGTCTATCCTGTCTCATCAAGCTGTCTATCCTGTCTCATCAAATTGTCTATCCTTTCTCATCAAATTGTCTATCCTGTCTCATCAAGTTGTCTATCCTGTCTTATCAAGCTGTCTATCCGGTCCCATCAAGCTGTCTATCCTGTCTAATCAAGTTGTCTATCCTGTCTTATCAAGCTTTTTTTGTCTTATTAGCTGTCTATTCTGTCTTATTAAGTTGTCTATTCTGTCTTGTTAAGCTGTCTATTCTGCTTATTAAGCTGGGTATCCTGTTTAATCAAGCTGTCTATCCTCCCCTTACTGTAAAACTTACCTTACAATCAAAAGTTAAGTTCAGGGAGCCGGTCGGCCGAGCTGACAGCACGCTGTACACGTGATCCTGTGGTCCCGGGTTCGATCCCGGGCGCCGGCGAGAAACAATGGGCAGAGTTTCTTTCACCCTATGCCTCTAGCTGTTACCTAGCAGTAAAATAGGTACCTGGGAGTTAGTCAGCTGTCACGGGCTGCTTCCTGGGGGTGGAGGCCTGGTCGAGAACCGGGCCGCGGGGACACTAAAGCCCCGAAATCATCTCAAGATAACATCTCAAGATAGGATAATTATCCAAGATGCCATTTTAATCATTATGTTTTTTAATGTTGCTTTAAAAAATAATTATATTTTTGTACTAATTTAGGAATAAAAAAAATCAATTATATTTTTTATTTTAAGAAGAAAGTAATTTTACGTAAATGTTATTTAAGAACAAAAGAATATTTAAATCTTATTTTAACGGAAAAAAGAATTAAATTTTCATTGCGTTTGAGGACAAAATAATTTTTATGTTAAAGTTTGTTTTGAAAACAAGTAATTTGCGTCGATTTATTTTCCTTTGTATTCAACACATTGTTTCACCCGCAACTACTTGTTGAGTCCAGTGAGTGTGAGTTGAAGTGTATTGAGAGACCCTTCAGGATACACTTAGTGCTATCTGGTGAGTCAAATGACACAGTTTTTATGTTACATTCTGATGAGTAAATCCAGATGAGTGAAGGAGACGATCAATGATGAAACTGCATATATGAGCTACAGTGGGACAGAGGTGTGTGTGTGTGTGTGTGTGTGTGTGTGTGTGTGTGTGTGTGTGTGTGTGTGTGTGTGTGTGTGTGTGTGTGTGTGTGTGTGTGTGTGTGTGTGTGTGTGTGTGTGTTTGGGTGGGTGTGTTTGGGGGGGGAAGGGATTCCACTGTATGGGAATCTAGAGAACCAAAGATATCAATTGAAGTAAAAATAATAGGAGACAAGACGTTCCCTAAAACAATACATTCCATGCTCCTTCTTCCCGAAGATTAAGTCTAGCCTGGCGCCAAGCCTGGCCCCAATCCTGGCCCCAAACTTGGTCCTAATCCTGGCTCTAAGCCTTGCCAAGCTTGGCCCCAAGCCTGGGCCCCTTTCCAGGCCACAGGTCTGGCCCCAAGCCGGGCCACAGACCTGACCCTAACTCTTACTTTCAGCTTGTCGAGGATCTCCTGTACATCCTTGCAATCTTCCTTCCCATTTATCATCTTTATAACTATTTAACAGCAAATACTTAGAGAAATGATCCTATATTCCCCTCTAAGAGACCATTCAAAATGATCAGGAATAACATACCGCCTCTCTAAGATCCCTCACCTCAATATGAGTCTCTTCTCCTTCATTCATCTTGGACTATAGGTGACTCGAACTCCCGTCCTCGGATATAGGACGCGAAGGCTCTATAACGACTGCACTATGGGCCTTATATACCTTATACCTTAAGAGAGAAGCTTCCCAAGGTTCTTAGTGTCTTCTGTTGCCTAGGAGTATAAGTACTCTCATAATACTACTGGATCACCTTTACTGTTTACTCCTGTCTGCCTGTTTAGTATTCAAGTCTCCCTGTGGGCACTATACCGAAGTCTTCCTGACAGTCAACAAATGCAGCGGATCTACCTAGCTTAGTCTTGTCTGTTCTCTTATCACCCATTGGTAGAGTTATTATGGGGTACCGTGTCGAAGTCTTTCTGACAGTCCAGATATATGCAGCGTATCCACTAACTAGGAGCTAGCGTTACTGGCTTGAGAGTTAGTGCTACAGCCTATGAGTTAGTGTTCCATGAGTTAGTGTTCTTCACAGGTCATCTGCTTGTCATGTCGACGAAACACTCAGAAAATGTTCTTCTTAAGCTTAATTATGTGAAAACTAATTTTCTTCCTAATAAAGCAGAAAAAATATAAAATTTAAATAAATGTCATTGACCGTATATTTAGCGAAGAAAAATATTAAACAAATTTACCCAATAAAAATCCCCTTGGAATGGTGAAAAAAAAAATATGGAGAAAAAACACAAATTGTCTAATTAGCTTTCAAGCATAAATGTTAATTACCCCATAAAATTTAGTTTACGTATAAAATAATGCATGAACCATTACCCCCCCAAAAAAATACTAATGCGTAAAGGGGGGAAAAACAAATTAATGAGGTAAGGGGAAAAAACCCAGTTGAAGCGACGGGCGGGGCAGTGGAGGCGACTCGGTCTCCCTGCATGATAAGTGGCTGGTATGTCCCTCCCTCCCTCCCCGCCTCCTGTGATCTCCGGTGTGGTTTATGTCCGCTGCAGTGCTTATCATACTTGTTTGCATGTGTACTGTTGCCCCTCGGTGATGGAGAGAGAGACAGACAGACAGTTAGATAAGACAGACAGACAGAGGGGTAAGAAGCTTGCAGTTTTCCCAATTGGTATTTGATGTACGTGTGTTTGCGTGTGTTTGGGAGTATATCTGTGTGTTTAACTGTGTCAGGGAGTATATCTGTGCATTCACCTAGTTGTGTTTGCGGGGGTTGAGCTTTCCTCTTTCAGCCCGCCTCTCAACTGTCAATCAACTGTTTACTAACTACTATTTTTTCTCACACCACACACTGTGTGTGTGGTGTGTGTGTGTGTGTGTGTGTGTGTGTGTGTGTGTGTGTGTGTGTGTGTGTGTGTGTGTGTGTGTGTGTGTGTGTGTGTGTGTGTGTGTGTGTGTGTGTGTGTGTGTGTGTGTGTGTGTGTGTGTGTGTGTGTGTGTGTGTGTGTGTGTGTGTGTGTGTGTGTGTGTGCTTGCGAGATTAAATATGCTCCTCCGTACCGTGGTCGACCCCAAGCCACTATCCATCATCTTACACACACTGAGTCTTCACAATTGGTATTATTCAAAATATAAAGTTTTATTGTAATATTTTACAATTTTCCCTGTATAGTTAGGCCGAGGCTAGTTGCTTAGGGCCTGTTGGTGCTTATTGGTGCTCGTAGCACGCGGGGCTACGAGCCATTTACAGAGGTGTGATTCGAACATACCAGAACCGCATAGCTCTGTTCGAGAAAAGTCCGAACGGTATCAGATGTAAGCCGTGTGTAAAGAGTCCAATTAGCACGCGGTAAGCTTCACCCTACTAGTTTTACTCGAGGAAAGAGCAGTGGACGATTTCTGACTCCTGATAGCAGGCTGAGCAGGCTGCTCGCGGACGTAGGTTCGAATCCTCGTCACGGCCCTTGTGGATTTGTTCAGGCTGAGAGCTTTCCCTCCCGATATCTAAATGTAAGCCTTACACTTTACTAGTTTTACACAAGTGAGTAGAGGAGTAGACGACTTCTGACTCCTGTCTGAGTGCTTAACATACCGTAAATAAGTTATTTCATTATGATATTAAAATTGATCATGAATCATTGCTTCAAATGGTTAAAGGCCAGTGATCTATCCCTATTTTATTAATAACCACAATGAAATTAACTCTTCATGCTGATTGGAAAATTAGAGAGCGAAGGAACAAATAATGTTTCTCAGAGCCCTGAGAGTTTGCAGCCCATATTTTTTTGATGACGAAATAACGAAAATATTTGAAATTGGAAAGAAATTAAAATATTCAGAATTTTTCTTGGATGTCGCGTTTGGGCAAGCAAAATGGACGTTCTACAAACATACTCCCAAGTCTAAACTGGAACTTTAAAACTCGCTGGTTTTATCTGTATTTTGAAGGACTAGAAAAACTTGGCCCAGCCCTGGAAAAACCTTAACCCAGTGTTCAAAAATAATTACTCAGTGAAGTCCATTTTAATTAGGAACTCTCTCCCAACTGTAGCAGGTTGCGTGTACTCCGTCCCTTGCAATAAGTGTGCATGTGTTTACATCGGGCAAACTGGTAAATCTCTTTCTTCACGTTTAAAACAACACTCTTATGATATTCGTACAGTTCAGCAGTTTAGTGCATTGTATTTACAATCCAGTCTGTGGTCATTCTATCGACTTCCAATTTCGAAGTCGAAGTTGGGAGGAGGGGGGCCTGACGGCTGAGTGGACAGCTCGGGGTTCGTAGTCCTAAGGGTCCGGGTTCGATCCCCGGCTCGATCCTAACTCCCCGGAAACCTGGGACAGCTGGTACAGCTGCTTCGGGCTGCTTCCTGGGATGTGTGTGTGTGTGAAAATTAGGATTAATGATTTGCCCGAAACGCTATGCGTGCTAGTGGCTGTACAAGAATGTAAGAGCTCTTGTATATGTATATAAATAAAATAAAAAAACACTTCAGATGGGCCAAATGTATTGTTAAAAAGTAAGGGATTAATTTATCGAAATGATTGAGTCAGCTCTGATCAATGTAACAACAGTCTTAATGTATGCCCTGGCTGGTAATAATTAGATCCCCATATAAACGGCAATATAGCACATCAATACAATGTAGTATCCCTTTAACTATTTTTTTGTCATTAACCGGCGGCACTTTTAGGGATTAAACGCTATTGTCCTGAGTTTTGTTGATTTCCTTAATTCCACTATGAAAGGAAGGCACATTTATTTTAAATTTATCCTTAAATTTTCCCCAACCCGTTTTTATTTTACTCTCCCCACAAAGCAAGGTTTCATTCCCATTTCCTGGTAATGAGGTGATCTCTCTCTTCCTGGGGGCTGGCAATATGGTCTGCCCACCAACGCATCCTTCCTGTGTCTCTCGGGTGGCTTAATCTTCATCAATGATCAATCAATCTCGTCCTTCCTTCCGTCTAATGTGATGTGCAAGGAAACAATTTTGAGGAATTTAAAAAAACAACAACACCTTCCTTCCAGATCAAATTCACTCCAAAAATTCTACCACTTGCCTGTCTTACCACTTCATGTCCGTGTCACGTCTTGGGTGGCTTGATCTTCATCAATCAATCGATCTGCTTCCCTTCTTCTCACTCTCTATCTTGCTCTGATGAAGGCGAATTGAGCAGAAAACGTATTCAGCCTTCTTTAATTCTTCAATTGTGGATTTTCCGCATACCTGAATCAGTTTTTTTGTGATCTTTGTTGTGTATATATACACAACAAAGAAAAGACCAGTGAAAAATAATGAGCTCACAAATACGTAATATATCTTATATATTTGTATTACTTTTTCATATAACGTGATATTTCTTAAATACATTTCTTGCATTATCTTTATTCCTATTTTTTTCCCAGTATATATTATAATTATTTTGAACAAAGATGTCTGGCGAGACCATCGAGGAGGAGGAGGAGGGGCGTGTGTAAGGAGCGAGATCAGGTATAACCAACGCGGACGATGGCTGGTGTAACCAACCAGGAAGCAGCATAACCAACGAGGAAGAGAGGGTTAAGGCGCGCCACCCCGACCCTCCCTGCTGTGTTTGACAGAGCAAAGCGCTGACTAACAGAGTCAAGTCTTGCTGCATCACCGACCTCTTACCGCTGGTTACTTTAGAAATCTGATAGCGTGAGACGGAACAGGAAGAACTTGGACAGAAGTAATAAGAAACAGAGGGGAGGGTCCATAGTGCAGTGTTAATAGCTTATTACATAAATGGCTTAAAATAGCCTGTTACCTAATAGAGCTATTTAACCCCCTTCTTCAGTTAGGGCTCCAGACCTGGTCAGGGGCACTCCCTAAAAAAAAATTTGGGTTGAGGATAAAAACCATCATCGCTATTAATTATTAAGACTAAGGATAAAATAAAATATTCAAAGAGCCTTTCTATACTTGGAATTGTTATATAATATTCAGTGAAATAGGAACCAACCCCCACCTCCCTATTTTACGATATCATCACGAACCGAGTGGTGTAATAATTACAGAAAATAGGCCTACTGATTATATAAACAATCTGATGAATAATTTTGTAACTTCAATAAACAATAGGCCTACTAATTATACCAATAATTTGAATATTAATCTGACGAATAATAGTGTAATAATCAATAAAATTATCCTTGTAATTATACTAATAACCTGAGTAATAATCTGTTTAATATTGGTGTAAAAGTAGGCCTACAAATCATACCAATAATCTGCATAAGTCTGATAAATAATGTTGTAGTAACAGCAATCAATATTCGTATTTATTATTAATATATTCGTATTCATATGTATAAATTATATGCCTATTTTCATAAGCCTGTAAAAATAGACTAAAAACAAGTCAAATAATAGTTAAATGCGCACGTAAGCATTAAAGATGTACATCGTAAGATATCGTTTAATATTAGATATTAAGATAGCACTAAAACATTGTAGAATATCGTTTTTTAACCAAATAAAATTCAGACGAAGAATTCGTGCAGGTGTATAAGGAGGAACCAGAGGAGACGGATATATTTGACTTCAAGGTGGAGGGCCAATTTCTCTGGAGTCCATTTGACTTCTACCTGGCGAGGCAATATATATCACATGAGCTCTTTTGACTTTATTTTTGCATTTCTTGATTCCATTTTCTCTTCGTGGTTTTTATCTCTGGGTGAAAAGACAAAATATTTAGAGCCTATTTGACCTCTTGGTGGAAAGCCTCGAACGCCTGACCACGGAAGACACCAGTCCGTCAACTGTTACTGGGCTCTAGCCGGGAAAAAGGGAAGGATTCCAAGGCAACTATAACACTCAGCTTGGCAGAATTAGGTGTTTTTATCATTTATTTCGAAATATTTGATTTAGCGCTTTGAGGGAGATCAGGGAGCAATAATACAATAAACGACTATCGTCAACATGCACTTGAATCTCACTGCAATAACCAATATATTGACAGCATTTGGTGACGATTCACCAACCTCTTACGAAACCTGTACATCCTTTATCAAACTTATACGGGTCTTTGTTGACGTATATAAAGCTGTTTAAGACCGTCCAATCTTCACAAGTCAAGGGAAACATAGGCTCTCGTTGTCTTCGTTCTTCACTTACAATCAGGGATCCCGGATTTCATTCTTTGGCAGGCCAGAAGTGATTAGGCACGTTTCTTTTAACTTAATGCCGAATACTGTTCACCGAACAGTAAATAGATGACTGAGACCTCAATACAAGCCTAAAGTGTATATGTATACATATATATATATATATATATATATATATATATATATATATATATATATATATATATATATATATATATATATATATATATATATATATATATATATATATATATATATATATATATATATATATTTTCACATGCGCAGGCTTTCTGTCCCCAACAACATGAATTTTTAAATTGTAAACAACATTGTGTTGCTTATGAACTTATAAATGTTAAATAAATGTGATCAAAGTTGCCATGACTGGGGAAAGATGTACAGGATCCGTAAGTGTTTGCGGAAATGTTTGAGGAATCCTGGTTCAGGTGAACTTGAATTTTTTTAATCTGATTTGGTATTCAAATTTGCATCCTGATGCGTTCTGTTGTGTGTGTGTGTGTGTGTGTGTGTGTGTGTGTGTGTGTGTGTGTGTGTGTGTGTGTGTGTGTGTGTGTGTGTGTGTGTGTGTGTGTGTGTGTGTGTGTGTGTGTGTGTGTGTGTGTGTGTGTGTGTGTGTGTGTGTACTCACCTAGTTGTACTCACCTAGTTGTGCTTGCGGGGTTGAGCTCTGGCTCTTTGGTCCCGCCTCTCAACCGTCAATCAACAGGTGTACAGGTTCCTGAGCCTACTGGGCTCTATCATATCCACTCTTGAAACTGTGTATGGAGTCAGCCTCCACCACATCACTTCCTAGTGCATTCCATTTACTAATGTGTGTGTGTATGTGTGTGTGTGTGTGTGTGTGTGTGTGTGTGTGTGTGTGTGTGTGTGTGTGTGTGTGTGTGTGTGTGTGTGTGTGTGTGTGTGTGTGTGTGTGTGTGTGTGTGTGTGTGTGTGTGTGTGTGTGCGCGCGTGCGCATAATAAATTACAAGCATACAATGACTGAAGAAAGGTGTACAGGTCACGCAAATGACTGATCTATGGACCAATCTATGAATTGATCTATAATGATTATTACATTCCAGGTTACCTAATAGATTTGAGATCACTTGATTGTTTCAAGCGTAGATTAAACATTTATATGAACGAATTAGGATGGAGATAAATAGAAGCTGCCTCCTATAAGACAACAGGATTTCTGCAGTTTCCTTAATTCCTGAATTATTCTGTTCTTTAACTGACACGTAATTGCCCAATGCATCCTAGCAGGAGAAGATGAGATCACTAGCTAACGACTGCGGATGCTGTTATGAATGTGGAGCTGAGTAAGGTGCAAAGTGAGAGTTTATGTTTCATTTCTGAGGTGAATCTTAAGTCGGGTCCTTGCTGGTGGCGCCATGGAGGCGCGGAGAGGGAGCTGGCCTGGCTGATAGAGCGATGGTTGAAGGGACGAACAGGAAAACAGAGACATTTTGGCATACGTCTTAACGGAGCAGTTGGAGGAGGAGGAGGAGGAGGAGGAGGAGGAGGAGGAGGAGGAGGAGGAGGAGGAGGAGGAGGAGGACGAGAAGGAGGCAGAGGAGGAGGAAGACGAGGAATAAGAGAGATAATACCATTAGAAATAGCACAGATAGAGATAGGCAAACACCAACACATCACAAACACCAGCACATCACAAACACCAACACATCACAAACACCAGCACATCACAAACACCAACACATCACAAACACCAGCACATCACAAACACCAACACATCACAAACACCAACACATCACAAACACCAGCACATCACAAACACCAACACATCACAAACACCAGCACATCACAAACACCAACACATCACAAACACCAACACATCACAAACACCAACACATCACAAACACCAGCACATCACAAACACCAACACATCACAAACACCAACACATCACAAACACCAACACATCACAAACACCAACACATCACAAACACCAACACATCACAAACACCAGCACATCACAAACACCAACACATCACAAACACCAGCACATCACCAAAACAAATTGCATTGGAGAAGAAAGTATTATAAAGAAACATGTCACCTTTCCTACAGCAGAATGGCCATCACCAAGCTCCTGGTATCATTCCTTCAGCAGACTGGCCATCACCAAGCTCATAGTATCATTCCTTCAGCAGACTGGCCATCACCAAGCTCCTGGTATCATTCCTTCAGCAGACTGGCCATCACCAAGCTCATAGTATCATTCCTTCAGCAGACTGGCCGTCACCAAGCTCATAGTATCATTCCTTCAGCAGACTGGCCATCACCAAGATCCTGGTATCATTCCTTCAGCAGACTGGCCATCACCAAGCTCATAGTATCATTCCTTCAGCAGACTGGCCGTCACCAAGCTCATAGTATCATTCCTTCAGCAGACTGGCCATCACCAAGCTCCTGGTATCATTCCTTCAGCAGACTGGCCATCACCAAGCTCATAGTATCATTCCTTCAGCAGACTGGCCGTCACCAAGCTCATTGTATCATTCCTTCAGCAGACTGGCCATCACCAAGCTCCTGGTATCATTCCTTCAGCAGACTGGCCATCACCAAGCTCATAGTATCATTCCTTCAGCAGACTGGCCATCACCAAGCTCATAGTATCATTCCTTCAGCAGACTGGCCGTCACCAAGCACATAGTATCATTCCTTCAGCAGACTGGCCGTCACCAAGCTCATAGTATCATTCCTTCAGCAGACTGGCCCTCACCAAGCTCCTGGTATCATTCATTCAGCAGACTGGCCGTCAGCAAACTCACACCATTAACTATTCTAAGCAGACATCCCAACTGATTCATAACACTAATGGTGCAATTTAGCAGCGATAAAATCTCCGCAGGGGGAGATATCAGCGTCAGACGGTGAGCGTTTGCAACCGTTTCGTTTGTTGTTGCAGTGTGTTGGTCTACTGCAACATGGTCACCCTCCCACCGCCATGCACAGCCAGACAGGACAGTTGCAATAATTTATACTGATTTCGATATATATATGGTTGAAAAGTTTCGGGTTCTGTATGTTTTTGTACTTGTTCAGAATTGTTTGGGTGTTGTGTTCCAGGCTTGCTTATGCTCCAGCAACCCGTCCTCGACTCAAGTCCATTACATCCAGCGGACGACCCCACAGACACATTCATAACATACTGTTCATTCAAGACTGGAATTTTCTCAAATATACGTAATATTATAATATATACGCATATTATGCATATATAGGTTCAGGTTAGGTTAGGTTAGGTTAGGTTAGGTGTTTAGGTTCCGTTGGCGATTATTTATATTTGTAGTACGTGGGTGAAGCATTTACTGCGTTGTGGTTCGAACAGAATTCGTGAGTGAATCTATTTTTTGGGGGCCATGTTTGCAATATAATTTAGATGTGTGTTACTAATATTGCAAAAGATGGTACGGCAAATATTATTGGTAAATCTTATTCATATTTGAGTTTTAAACTTTGTAATTCATATAATATAATATAATCTATATTAAATTTGTTATTCATGTATTTTTTTCTTACTCTCAAAGGCGTTCTTACGTTGCTATCACCTTTATCACTTCCTGTTATATATTTACTCCTTATTGTTACAATTATGGAGTAATGCCTTCACCCCGCTAAATATGTTACTCTCTGAACCTGTATCGCTCTAGCGCCTAAACAGCTCAGCTGATTTGGAAACAAAATGACCATTTTCTTCACCATTTCAAAGGGACGTGTTGATTAGATTTTCTGGATATCGAGAAGAAGGAAAATCCAGAATTCTGAGGAGTCAATGTTAAATTTTGAATGCATTTCTCAGCAACTCAAACATATATTTTTTTTATTTTTTTATTTTTAATAGCTATTTATTCAAAGATGCTCGGTTTTTTATTTAGTCATCTTCACAGAAAGAATATATATTGCAGGAGATGTGCCAGATTTCTCGGTGAATATGAGGATTGAGAATTTGGGAATTCAAATTTATTTTGAATTTTCAAAAATTTGAGAATTTATTTTTGAGAATTTATTTTTGTCCTGGACACTATACTAGACTTAATTGTACATTTTGGATGGCCAGTAAGCTAATGCGGTCACTTTTAATAACCCTCCAGAGGTTGATTGGCCTTAATTACCTCCTCCAGAGGTTCATATAGGCCTTATATCTAACACCAAATGAAACCACCATCAGACCAGGGCTGCTCTGAATGATGAATCCGATTAAAAAAATAAAAAAGTTGAATATTTCCAAATATGTCCAGTTTATGCGCTTTAAATTCGTCCTAGAAATACACTTTTAATGTTATTAATGTTTTCTTTGGATAATGACTTTTCTGATCCTTAAGAATCTTATCTGAATATTTTTTTAGACTGAAGCTGATTGGATGATATCAGTCTGGAACAATATTGGAATATACTTACCTTCGGTAAACACAAGCATTACAAACCAATGGGTAGATGTCATACCTTCTCTACGTTTTCAGTTTTCATTCAGTTATAATTTCCCGTTCGTTATAATATTCGTGTTTTGCTCTTCAACTGCTCTCTCTCCTCCATAATATAAAAATTAATATGAAAACATGAAAGAAAGAAATTCGCATGGTCAAAATCTCTAGGGGAGGCGGGGGGGGGGGGGGAAATTAAACAAAATCTCTCGATATACGGAGAAAATATAATATAGTCAATGTCTCCGCAGGACGGATGAACAAAAAAAAAATCGTATAAGATAAATCTCTTAGTCTTTCATACCAGGTACTCAACCGGATGCTCGTCCGGGTAATCCCAGCATACGGTGTTTTGCTCCATGTGTGCATTTTAATTCGTCCGCATAATGAGAGCTGTTCCGGTTGTGCTGTTTTCTTGTGCATGTGTGTATGTAATCCTGGCATACATTATACAAGCAGATGTATACAACTTTACATTATATAACTGTATACACTTATACAATAATACAACTGGTGAGTAGATAGACCATGTATCTACCCACTGTTAGAATGGCTAAGTTTCCATACCTTGACTAGAACAGAATACAACAACAAGCACTTGCCCAACCACTTACGAAACCTGTACATCTTTCCTGAATCATGGCGACCTTGTTGACATTTATTAAACAGTTTACACGGGCTTGGAAACTTCCCACAACCCAAGGATATTATTGTTATTAATAACCTCGCAGCGCTTCATACCTTGACAGATCCTGGATCTGAAATCACAACAATCTTACGAGATCAATATCTCTCAGTTCCTTCTTGGCAGCTTTGTCGTTATTTACTAAACAGTTTACGACCTCCGAAGCGATGCGAGGACGACCTACGATGACGACGACGACCTCGCAGTATAGCGTTTTGGAGCTCACAAAGTGTTCGTAAATACAGGTCGTACGACGACTTTCGAGGCATGAGATACGGGGGTGTCTTAAGTGGGCACGTAAGTGCTTTGTGTGAAACCTAGCCTTGCTGGGGTCTACTTAAGATCAAGGGGCATGTATTTCTCCCGTAAGAGGTGGCGCATGGTAATTAGTGCGTGCTACCTGAGAAACCTGACCACACACACTTAACGCATTTTAATCTCGACGCTATAGACAGCGGCGTCCGAACTGCGGTGCGATAATGCAATTTATGCGCTTCCATTTGAACGCATTGTTTTAGGACGGATTAATAATCGACTGTCTTGATAGGTTTGATGGCTTCTGTCTAGCTTCGTACGCTTTTGATATGGCCAAGCCACTTAAAATTAAACGCTTGTCAGATGGTAGGAACAAGCGTAGGAATCCGTGTGGTTCACTAAATCTGTTAACGCCGGTGACCACTATTCCCAGAAAGCGTCAATATTACAGCGCTCTTAATTTCCCTCAAGCGTTGAAATTTTGATGCTAAGGTCAATAGCGTACCAATTGCGGTGGGTTGAGTTTCAGGTTGGCTTCCTAGGTTGACCAGACCACACACTAGAAGGTAAAGGGACGACGACGTTTCGGTTCGTCCTGGACCATTTTCAATCGACTTGAGAATGGACGGACCGAAACGTCGTCGTCCCTTCACCTTCTAGTGTGTGGTCTGGTCAACATAATTTAGCCACGTTATTGTGACTCATCGCCTGCATTTGGCTTCCTAGCTTCGTACGTTTCTGGTTAGACTAAAACCACTTTAAAAATGACGCTTGTCAGATCTTGAGAACGGACTGAATGGCAAGATTACATGTTGCAGTTAAGGCTGATGAGGCACATGTTGATGAGGCATATGTTGATGTGGCACATGTTGATGAGGCATATGTTGATCACTGTAACATCATGTTTGGGAGGGTTGATGAATGACATGGTTTGTTGGTCCTAGGGAAGGTTGATGGTGAATGTTTATGCTGGGCTGGAGAGCCCAACTGACTCACGCATGATGCAACTAAATGTATCTCAGCTCCAATTTATAATTTTTGTGTGTAAATTTATTTCTCTCTGAATAAATTGTTTTTTTGGGGGACTTTTCGTTTTTCTGGGTTTTCGTGGAAGTCTATTTTTTTTATTATTATTGTTTTGCTGCTTTGTGAAATCAGGTTTCTGGATGAGCCTGTTTTTATATTGGAAAGTTTGTCTTGATTTTCACTAACGTGGTTACGGAAAACGTTACACTTTTTACATTAAACGTTACCTAAGCAATCCTAGGTTCTTTAATTTCATGATCATTATAGGACGTTACTCTCGTTGTCTCTCGAGTTGGATCTCGAATCTGGTGATGATCATGAAAAGATTCTGTCCTCGCTTTCGTTGCTTGCTAAATTCGTGATGACTTGTCGAGTCAGTAACAACCACTAAATGGTGTTTCCTGTTTACGGTTCAGTGTTTGCACTTGATCTTAACAGACTCTGGCAAAAAAAAGTGATATTTTTCCGTGTTTTATCCTCGCTACAATCACTTCGGGGGGCCTCGTAGCCTGGTGGATAGCGCGCAGGACTCGTAATTCTGTGGCGCGGGTTCGATTCCCGCACGAGGCAGAAACAAATGGGCAAAGTTTCTTTCACCCTGAATGCCCCTGTTACCTAGCAGTAAATAGGTACTCGGGAGTTAGTCAGCTGTCACGGGCTGCTTCCTGGGGGTGGAGGCCTGGTCGAAGACCGGGCCGCGGGGACACTAAAAAGCCCCGAAATCATCTCAAGATAACCTCAAGATAACTTCACGTTTGTCTGATTTTCAATGATGACTTTAGCGAGATGTGAAGCGCTACGTATCGAAGGGTGACTGTTCTAATTAACACAAGCAGGCAAGATGTAGGTGATTATTTTAATTATAATACAATTTAACAATGTTGCTTTAATTAATTCTGTCCCTTTAAATCGTGCGTTTAGTGGAGTTTTGTCAAGACCGACATTAGGTAGTCGAGGATACTGCAGGTGGTCCGGATAATGGGTTCTCCTCTGGGGTCCAATCATTGCTACATTCACTGTAGGGTAAGAGCAGCATCCGAAATCGCTCTGTCCTGGTTTTTTTTTATGTCTGCGTTGGTGGTAATTCTCGACTTTCACCCCCATCTGAAGGGCAGTGATTGTTCTTCATTCGCTTTCCAATTTACTTGTGTCTGGTTACTACAGTTTGTGAATTAAAATCTTGATGTCACTTTATGAATTATAAGACACAGGCTCCCAAAATGGCTGTGCTTATAGTAACTGTGAGGTCGAGAGCACCAATGTGTAGTGATGGACCACCAAAAAGTGTACGTTTTGTATTACTGACTTTGGCCATATGCGAAACGTTTCTGACCGCAGCGTAAATATATAACCTAACCTATTTAACCTTTCCCAGCAATCCTAGGCCCAATACACGCTGTCTTAGGATTAATATAACATATATATATATATATATATATATATATATATATATATGTGTGTGTGTGTGTGTGTGTGTGTGTGTGTGTGTGTGTGTGTGTGTGTGTGTGTGTGTGTGTGTAACTGTATGTATGTGTGTGTGTGTGTTGCACTAGGCCTAATAATTTTAAGTCTGGTTTTAAGCTTTATTTTGTCTCTAGACCAATTTTACCATCTGGTCTATGTTTGGTGTTTGTGTTTCTAGATAAATTATATCGTCAGCAAACTGTGCAATGCTGAGGTGTTTACAATGTGGGAACGGAAAGTAATTGACATAGATAATAAACAACACAGGACTTAGGCAGGTCCTAAGTCCTGCCTAAGCAGGTGCCCTGTGGAATACACTCATGAATACGCTCAAGTTGACTCATTGACTCAAGTAACTTCCTGTTTTTGTTTTTGACCTTTTTAAGAATGGTGAAGACACTTGTATTTCTCGTGAAATTTTATCAATAGATTATCATACTATGGAAGACTTTATTTGCGTTCCTTGAAGCTGTAAGAGCAGAAGCTGACTGTGAATGCTGGCCATTGCATCGTAGCGCAGTAGGCAGAGTAGCACGGTCACAACCCATTGGTCCCGGATTAAATTTCCACGAAAGAATCGAAACGTTTAGGCACGTTTCCTCATGTCTTATGCCTCTGTTCACCTAGGAGCAAACAGGTACCCGGGAGTTAGGCAGTTTTTATGGGAGGTTCAATCTTGGGGGATAAAGCTCTGTAGTTGACTTAGGGGAACTTAAGTAAACCTGATAGGCTTTCGGTCCCCTGAGACAGGAAGGCACTGTCGATATCACGGTGGGTAAACTTACAGCTTTACCTAGTAAAAGTCTGCTCTGTAGAAATGAAGAGCGGACTATAAGGAAAAGACTGTCTTATAGAACTGACAGCGTAACGCAATGGTCGAGTTCTTGACGGAGAAGAGACGTCCCAAATGCACTCCTAAACATTACGGTCAACCAAGACGCTTCTGGTACGCCCAAAAAAGGAAGAAACTCGTCTCCGACAGCTATGTAGTGCTTTAAGATGATGCACAATGAACCCACATTCCACATACGATTGTTTGAATCAAGGCCCCGAATAATGCAAATTACTAAGACCAGACTTACGGTAGAGCTTGTGCCTGGGAGAGCGGGGATGGGGGATGGGATTGGCGGGGGATGGGTGGTGGGGTGTTTGGTCCAGGGATATGAATTGGATCCCATTGCATGGTCTCAGTACATTCTCTTTAGAGGTGATGATCTCAACGAGGAGAAAATGATCAACATTTGCATCACTCGACGCTTGAATCAAACAATCGTTCATGGAATTACAAGTAATACGATAAAGATGGGTGTATATATATACATGAATGAACGCCACTCTCTGGTGAGAATGTAAATATGCATTGATGAGATCAATATTTATGAGGACCAACGTCTGGGAAGCGGATATTCAGGAAGACATAGCCTAGGAAGCGGATATTCAGGAAGACATAGCCTAGGAAGCGGATATTCAGGAGGACATAGCCTAGGAAGCGGATATTCAGGAAGACATAGCCTAGGAAGCGGATATTCAGGAAGACATAGCCTAGGAAGCGGATATCCAGGAGGACATAGTCTAGGAAGCGGATATTCACTTGGAATGGGAAGGTAAGGTATTTATCAGGAGAAAGCACTAAGCCAGTGTGACTATATAGCCCTTGGAAGAGATATATATGAGGACAAAGATCTTAGATACGAAGGAGAAAAGGAATAGAATCCATCCACTTGGACCATCGGGTATCGAACGTTAAAAAGAATGCTGTGTGGATAAAGCGAACGGGGCCTAATACAACATTAACAGAGACCAATGTATTACGAAAACCTTTGCCAGTAGACGTAAGAACGTTTTAAGAAGTACAAAAATACAAATAAATTACACTGCAGATGTATTTTCCCGAAGCTGAAATGGGTGATACAGCCGATAGGATGCGCGACATTCTTAAGAATAAAAGAAAACTATTTTCTGCTTCATTGCGTAGGCGAATTACAGAGGAAAACGCAGGAGTGAGAAATGTTTGGTTGTTTAGAATTACATCAAGGGAAACGATCACGAGATATCACCTTGTTAGGATCACTCTAATCAAGCAGTTGTTTATCTCAGTATATATCTCTTGTTTATCTCTCTCTCTCTCTCTCTCTCTCTCTCTCTCTCTCTCTCTCTCTCTCTCTCTCTCTCTCTCTCTCTCTCTCTCTCTCTCTCTCTCTCTCTCTCTCTCTCTCTCTCTCTCTCTCTCTCTCTCTCTCTCTCATTCTCTCTCTCTCTCTCTGTCTCTCTCTCTCTCTCTCTCTCTCTCTCTCTCTCTGTCTCTCTCTCTGTCTCTCTCTCTCTCTCTCTCTCTCTCTCTCTCTCTCTCTCTCTCTCTCTCTCTCTCTCTCTCTCTCTCTCTCTCTCTCTCTCTCTCTCTCTCTCTCTCTCTCTCTCTCTGTCTCTCTCTGTCTCTCTCTGTCTCTCTCTCTCTCTCTCTCTCTCTCTCTCTCTCTCTCTCTCTCTCTCTCTCTCTCTCTCTCTCTCTCTCTCTCTCTCTCTCTCTCTCTCTCTCTCTCTCTCTCTGTCTCTCTCTCTCTCTCTGTCTCTCTCTCTCTCTCTCTCTCTCTGTCTCTCTCTCTCTCTCTCTCTCTCTCTCTCTCTCTCTCTCTCTCTCTGTCTCTCTCTGTCTCTCTCTGTCTCTCTCTCTCTCTCTCTCTCTCTCTCTCTCTCTCTCTCTCTCTCTCTCTCTCTCTCTCTCTCTCTCTCTCTCTCTCTCTCTCTCTCTCTCTCTCTCTCTCTCTCTGTCTCTCTCTGTCTCTCTCTCTCTCTCTCTCTCTCTCTCTCTCTCTCTCTCTCTCTCTCTCTCTCTCTCTCTCTCTCTCTCTCTCTCTCTCTGTCTCTCTCTGTCTCTCTCTGTCTCTCTCTCTCTCTCTCTCTCTCTCTCTCTCTCTCTCTCTCTCTCTCTCTCTCTCTCTCTCTCTCTCTCTCTCTCTCTCTCTCTCTCTCTCTCTCTCTCTCTCTCTCTCTCTCTGTCTCTCTCTCTCTCTGTCTCTCTCTCTCTCTCTCTCTCTCTCTGTCTCTCTCTCTCTCTCTCTCTCTCTCTCTCTCTCTCTCTCTCTCTCTCTCTCTCTCTCTCTCTCTCTCTCTCTCTCTCTCTCTCTCTCTCTCTCTCTCTCTCTCTCTGTCTCTCTCTCTCTCTCTCTCTCTCTCTCTCTCTCTGTCTCTCTCTCTCTCTCTCTCTCTGTCTCTCTCTCTCTCTCTCTCTCTCTCTCTCTCTCTCTCTCTCTCTCTCTCTCTCTCTCTCTCTCTAGGACTAATGGATTTACATTTAACGATGGCCAACGTCATGATTTCCCCTCAAGCTGTGCACGAGCTCTGTCTTACGCTAGGGGCAGAGATCAACCAATTGAGGGATGAGGTAGGTTGTCTGCGGGAGTGTATAAGCCCTGCAGTGAATAATGTAAAGCCGCCGGTGCAGAGGAAGTACCAAAAGGTGAGGCAGGATGAGTCGACCCAGCCATGATAGCTGGCGGTTGTGGGTACGTTAAGAGATAGAACGATAACCATGAGAACAGCTGTGGCGGAGACCTCTACCCTTCTCTCTACATCACCTCCTTTCCTCTGCTAGACCTCCTTCCCCTTCTTCTTCCTCTCATCACCTCCTCTTCCTCTTCATTTTCCCCCTTCCGCTCCCCCTCCCTTCTCTTGCTTTACTCGCCTCTACTAAACACAATAAAATAAGATGAATTTAAGGGTTGCAATGTTGCGTGTCGCGCCAAAATTAAATATTCATCTTCTTCACTAACACTCAATACATATTGCAGAGGGAACCGGAACCAGAGACTTCGTGATAAAGACGAAGCATGGACACATGAAAGGACATAAACGCATTTGAAAACACAGTGTGAGTGTGCAGACAAGGAGTTACAATAACGTGGCTGAAATATGTTGACCAAACTACACACTAGAAAGTGAAGGGACGACGACGTTTCGGTTCGTCCTGGACCATTCTCAAGTCGACACAATCGACTTGAGAATGGTCCAGGACGGACCGAAACGTCGTCGTCCCTTCACTTTCTAGCGTATGGTTTGGTCCACAATGTGAGAGTTCCACAGGAGCTTTCACTGTTTTCCAACTTTTAAAAAAAATCGTAAGCAGGTTAAATCCTATAGAAGTTGCTTTGACATAATATTTATTAACGGTAAAATGACTTAATATAAATTTTTCATATACATATATGAACACATGTGTGCAGGGACATTAGGAAATAATCAAAATACTCTGTGCAATTAGGGCCTCTATAACAAATACTGCAATGAAGAATTCCACAAGGGCCGTGACGAGGATTCGAACCTGCATCCGGGAGCATCCCAGACACTGCCTTAATCGACTGAGCTACGACAGAGCTTACCCTGTCGTAGCTCAGTCGATTAAGGCAGTGTCTGGGATGCTCGCGGACGCAGGTTCGAATCCTCGTCATGGCCCTTGTGGATTTGTTCATTTGATGCATCCCGTTAGTGTGATCTCTGTGTGTAAATACTGCAAAGCTATGCCTTGTATTTATCTATTGTAGTAATACAATCGTAAGTATTTTATACAAGAAAATTATTATTATTATTATTATTATTATTATTATTATTATTATTATTATTATTATTATTATTATTATTATTATTATTATTATTATTATTATTATTGGGAAAACCATTATTATTATTATTTTTATTATAATTAATATTATTTTTATTATTAGCTCAAATTTAATAACTTTCTTATGAGAGTTAAATTATGTTTCTGAATTTAAACCATATTTGGCATATTCCTGCTAAAATAAAAGGCAAATATACTTGAATAATATCTTCTTTCAGAGCGTTCTGAAATGTTTCCAGGTGCCAAAGGTTTACACGATGCCTTGAACACTGTGAATGAAGTAGTATGGCTTACATCAGAGAAAGCAACCAAAATACATCAGAGAAAGCAACCAAAAAAAGAGAAAGCAACGAAAATATACCAGAGAAAGCAACCAAAATACATCATAGAAAGCAACCAAAATACACCAGAGAAAGCAACCAAAACAGACCCTAAATATAATGCATGAAAAAAACGGAATATTTCTGAAATTAGAAAATTTCCAACATACGGTAATACTTAGGTATTCTACCATAGCAAACAAAAGTTACATAAAAAAAGAACTGAAAACCCTTTTTTATATATTAAATTAAATATATCGAAAATGAGTGCATAATATTTATTTTTGACCTGTCTTTGGTTCAGAGCAAATACTGTTACCAAAAAAAATATATAAATATAAATACACTGAATAAAATAATACAAAACGGAGGAGGAGGTTTGGTAAAATAATTCCACGAACAAATAACACAATTGTATCTCATTCGAGTAGTTAAGAGTCAGTGTTGAGAGCCAGAGGCCTCACCTCTGTTTGACCTCATCCACACACTCCTAGAGGACTGAGATCAGACTCAACCACTGGAGGTTATTAAGTTAAGCCACTCACAAGATGGACTCCCTGTAGCGTAGGCGCCTACACACTGACGCCCACTCGGTGAACGTTGCGCCGACCCCGGCTGGCTGACAGCTGAGAGAATCGATGCTAAGACATTAATTACTGCTTCTAGCCCATATTGGGTAACCCGAGGCTATAGGTAGCCCTCCTCTATGGTGAACTAGGCAACCAAGGCTACAGTCACTATTTCCAGGATGCTATGTAGCCCTTTGTGGTGACTAAGCTACCGGGGCTATGTAAGCCCCTTGTGGTGACTAAGCTACCGGGGCTATGTAAGCCCCTTGTGGTGACTAAGCTACCGGGGCTATGTAAGCCCCTTGTGGTGACTAAGCTACCGAGGCCATGTAAGTCCCTTGTGGTGACTAAAGTACCGGGGCTATGTAAGCCCCTTGTGGTGACTAAGCTACCGGGGCTATGTAAGCTCCTTGTGATGACTAAGCTACCGGGGCTATGTAAGCCCCTTGTGGTGACTAAGCTACCGGGGCTATGTAAGCCCCTTGTGGTGACTAAGCTACCGGGGCTATGTAAGCTCCTTGTGGTGACTAAGCTACCGGGGCTATGTAAGCTCCTTGTGGTGACTAAGCTACCGGGGCTATGTAAGCTCCTTGTGGTGACTAAGCTACCGGGGCTATGTAAGCCCCTTGTGGTGACTAAGCTACCGGGGCTATGTAAGCTCCTTGTGGTGACTAAGCTACAGGGGCTATGTAAGCCCCTTGTGGTGACTAAGCTACCGGGGCTATGTAAGCTCCTTGTGGTGACTAAGCTACCGGGGCTATGTAAGCCCCTTGTGGTGACTAAGCTACCGGGGCTATGTAAGCTCCTTGTGGTGACTAAGCTACTGGGGCTATGTAAGCTCCTTGTGGTGACTAAGCTACCGGGGCTATGTACGCTCCTTGTGGTGACTAAGCTACCGGGGCTATGTAAGCCCCTTGTGGTGACTAAGCTATCGGGGCTATGTAAGCTCCTTGTGGTGACTAAGCTACCGGGGCTATGTAAGCTCCTTGTGGTGACTAAGCTACCGGGGCTATATGTAAGCCCCTTGTGGTGACTAAGCTACCGGGGCTATGTAAGCCCCTTGTGGTGACTAAGCTACCGGGGCTATGTAAGCCCCTTGTGGTGACTAAGCTACCGGGGCCATGTAAGTCCCTTGTGGTGACTAAAGTACCGGGGCTATGTAAGCCCCTTGTGGTGACTAAGCTACCGGGGCTATGCAAGCCCCTTGTGGTGAGAGAGCCTCAAGTGCTTTGAGCCTCTTGTGATGAGAAAAGCTACCGAGGCCAGGTTGATGCTGTTAACCTTCGGGTCACCGAGTCGTTGTAGGGAACTTACTCACGGGGCCAGCTGGGGGTCAAGGGTCAGCTGCTGTGCTCACGACTGTGTTTTATATCACCTGATTCTCACCCCCGCAGGTTCTCGAGATGGAAGCCCCGGGAGAGGCCGAGAGCAAGTGGTCTGATGTCGACATTGGAAATAACATCATTGAAAGGTTCAGAGACGGAGTGTAACGCCTCATCGCTCCTGAGATAACGTCAAAAACAGATGATTGTGAAACAAAAATACGAAATACATATATTATTTACCCTATACTATCTCTCTCTCTCTCTCTCTCTCTCTCTCTCTCTCTCTCTCTCTCTCTCTCTCTCTCTCTCTCTCTCTCTCTCTCTCTCTCTCTCTCTCTCTCTCTCTCTCTCTCTCTCTCTCTCTCTCTCTCATATATATATATATATATATATATATATATATATATATATATATATATATATATATATATATATATATATATATATATATATAATTATGCGCACAATGAAAATACAACAGAGTGGTTTAATTACGGTAAAATATTTTGGAATGTCGCAATGGAGAGAAGGGACTTTTATGTCGATGTTTGGAGATGATGCAGAACTAATGAGGAGAGTTGAGACACAGATGAAGATTGTAAGATTCTCCAGGATGACTTGAACAGGTTGCAGAGCTGGTCCGATAAATGGCTGCTAGAGTTCAACACTAACAAGTGGAAGGTAATAGAAATGGGAAAAGGAGTCAGGAGTCGAAAGGAAAATACTCGTGAACGGAAACTACCTCCCTATAACGTCTAGAGAAAGAGACCTGGGAATGGACATAACACCAAACCTAACTCCAGAGGCTCATATAAATAGAATAACGTCAGCCGCATTCTCTACTCTGGCAAAAGTCAGAACAACCTTCAAAAACGTGAATATGGAGGCTTCTATAACACTTTATAACGCCTATGTGAGGCCAGTCTTACAGTATGCCGCCCCATCGTGGATCCCCCATCTTAAAATACACACAAAGAAGCTCGAAAAGGTGCAAAAGTTTGCAAAGAGACTCGAAGCAAAGCTGCGAGTCATGAGGTACGAAGAAAGACTGAAGCAACTAATCCGGATGACGTTAGAAAGAAGGGAGAGGGGGTACATGATACAGACGTAAAGCACTTAGAGGGATTGACAAGGTGCAACCGGGGGAAAGGTTCATAATGAATATCAGTAGAACAAGGGGGCACGGATGGAAGCTTGAGACTTTAGAAAGTTTTCTTTTAGCGCAAAGGTAGCGAGTAAATGGAATGACCTAAAGGAGCAGGTTGTAGAGGCTAACTCCATTCATAACTTTAAAAGAAGATATAATAGGGAAATGGGCCAAACGTCATTGCATTAGACAACCAACGGTTAGAAAGCGGGGTCCACGGGCTAGAGCTCGAACCTGCAGAAACCGAACCGACCCCATAATTTTTACAGAAACTGAGGATGGAAAGAAGAGAATCAGTTTCTAGTTAATTTACTCGAGTGTAGATGGGATTACAAGCAAGGCAAGTGAACTTAGGGAAAAAGCACAAGAAGAAAACCCGGATGTAATTGGACTCACGGAAACAAAACTCTGAGGAATCATAACGAATGCGGTGTTTCCCAAGAACTACATTGTAACATGGACAGAGAGGGAAGGAAAGGGAGGAAGCAGAGTGACCCTACTGATAAGAAAGGAATAAAGTTTCGAGGAGATGGTTATCCCAGGCTGCGAAAGGATCAGAGAATACATAACAGGCACCATACGATGGGAAGACCAAGAGTAGTAGAAGCAGTGATATATATCCCTTCACCAAATAACAGAAGACCCAGGCAAGAGTAAGACAGAAACAACATGGCAGTTAACACTTTAATTAATTACGAGGGAAGTCCCAGAGATAAGAGAGGGAATATCTAACCAAACACCAATAGATGAGTTTGTTATTACCAGTGGGGAGGTGAGGAAGCATCACCTAGAGATGGACGTGACAAAGGCTATAGGTCCAGATGGAATCTCAATATGGGTACTGAAGGAAGGAGCAGAAGCTCTGTGCCTGCCACTCTTCATGGTGTATAACAAATCACTGGTAACAAGTGAACTGCAAAAAATTTGGAAGACGGCTAATATAGTCCCGATATTCAAGAAAATGTTATAGTCAGGAGACACTGACCTACAGGTCAGTGTCCCTTACTTGCATACCATGCAAGATGATGGAGAAGATTGTGCGAAAAAAGCTAGTGGAACATCTGGAGCAAAAGAACTTTGTAACACAACATGGGTTCAGAGATGGCAAATCATTCCTCACAGGATTAATTGAATTCTATGACCAGGCAGCAAAAATCAGGCAAGAAATAGAGGGTTGGGCAGACTGCATATTTTGGATTGCCAGAAAGCCTTTGACACAGTACCACATAAGAGACGAGTGCAAAAAGCTGGAGATGAAGGCAGGAGTGAAAAGGAAGATACTCCACTGGATAAGCGAGTACCCAAGCAACAGAAGACAGTGAGCCACTGTGAGGGGTGAGGACTCGAAGTGGCGAAGCGTTACCAGTGGAGTCCCACAGGGATCAGTCCTTGGGCCTATATTATTCTGATATTTGTAAATGATCTCCCAGAGGGAATAGACTCGCTCATCTAATTGTTTGCTGATGATGCAAAAATTATGGGGAGGATTAAGACGGGAAAATAGTATGAGGCTACAAGATGACCTAGACAAATTGAAGGGAATGGTCCAACAAATGGTTACTACAGTTCTACCCAAGTAAATGTAAGGTAATTTAACTAGGTGGAGGAAATAGGAGGCCAGACACTGTATATCGAATGAGAGATGAAGTCATTCACGAAACGGAGAGAGAGAAAGACCTAGGAGTTTATATCACTCCAAACCTGTCTCCTGAAGCCCACATCAAAAGAATAACATCGGCGGCGTATGCGAGGCTGGCTAACAACAGAACTGCCTTCAGAAACCTGTGTAAGGACTCTTTCAGACCCTTGTATACCACGTATGTAAGACCAATCCTGGAGTATGCTGCGCCAGCATGGAGCCCGTACCTTATCAAGCACAAAACGAAGCTGGAAAAAGTTCCACTAGGCTTGTCCCAGAACTAAGAGGTATGAGTTACGAGGAAAGGCTGAGTGGATTGCACCTCACGTCGCTGGAAGACAGATGAGCTCGGGGAGAAATGATCACCACTTACAAAATTCTCAGGGGGAACTGACAGGGTAGACAATGATGGATTATTTAACACGGGTGGTACGGGAACAAGGGGACACAGGTGGGAACTGAGTTCCCAACTGAGCCACAGGGACGTTAGAAATATTTTTTTTCAGTGTCAGAGTAGTTAACAGGTGGAATGCATTAGGCAGTGATGTGGTGGAGGCTGACTCCATACACAGTTTCAAATGTAGATCTGATAGAACCCAATAGGCTCAGGAATCTGTAAACCAGTTGATTGACAGTTGAGAGGCGGGACCAAAGAGCCGGAGCTCAACCTTCGCAAGCACAAGATGTGACCACACTCACACACACAAAGGTCCAAAGGAGCCTCGCGGCTGAGTGGACAGCGCTCTGGGGTCGTAGTCCTAAGGACCCGAGTTCTATCCCCGCGGAGGCAGAAACAAACGTGCAGAGTTTCTTTCACCCTGGTGCTCCTGTTCACCTAATAGCAAATAGGTACCTGGGAGTTAGAGAGGGAACACAAACACACTTCCTGGGGATGTGTGTGTGTGTGTGTGTGTGTGTGTGTGTGTGTGTGTGTGTGTGTGTGTGTGTGTGTGTGTGTGTGTGTGTGTGTGTGTGTGTGTGTGTGTGTGTGTGTGTGTGTGTGTACTCACCTAGTTGTACTCACCTAGTTGTGTTTGCGGGGGTTGAGCTCTGGCTCTTTGGTCCCGCCTCTCAACCGTCAATCAACAGGTGTACAGATTCCTGAGCCTATCGGGCTCTGTCATATCTACACTTGAAACTGTGTATGGAGTCAGCCTCCACCACATCACTTCCTAATGCATTCCATTTGTCAACCACTCTGACACTAAAAAAGTTCTTTCTAATATCTCTGTGGCTCATTTGGGCACTCAGTTTCCACCTGTGTCCCCTAGTACGTGTGCCCCTTGTGTTAAATAGACTGTCTTTATCTACCCTATCAATCCCCTTCAGAATCTTGAATGTGGTGATCATGTCCCCCCTAACTCTTCTGTCTTCCAGCGAAGTGAGGTTTAATTCCCGTAGTCTCTCCTCGTAGCTCATACCTCTCAGCTCGGGTACTAGTCTGGTGGCAAACCTTTGAACCTTTTCCAGTTTAGTCTTATCCTTGACTAGATATGGACTCCATGCTGGGGCTGCATACTCCAGGATTGGCCTGACATATGTGGTATACAAAGTTCTGAATGATTCTTTACACAAGTTTCTGAATGCCGTTCGTATGTTGGCCAGCCTGGCATATGCCGCTGATGTTATCCGCTTGATATGTGCTGCAGGAGACAGGTCTGGCGTGATATCAACCCCCAAGTCTTTTTCCTTCTCTGACTCCTGAAGAATTTCCTCTCCCAGATGATACCTTGTATCTGGCCTCCTGCTCCCTACACCTATCTTCATTACATTACATTTGGTTGGGTTAAACTCTAACAACCATTTGTTCGACCATTCCTTCAGCTTGTCTAGGTCTTCTTGAAGCCTCAAACAGTCCTCTTCTGTTTTAATCCTTCTCATAATTTTAGCATCGTCCGCAAACATTGAGAGAAATGAATCGATACCCTCCGGGAGATCATTTACATATATCAGAAACAAGATAGGACCGAGTACAGAGCCCTGTGGGACTCCACTGGTGACTTCACGCCAATCGGAGGTCTCACCCCTCACCGTAACTCTCTGCTTCCTATTGCTTAGATACTCCCTTATCCACTGGAGCACCTTACCAGCTACACCTGCCTGTCTCTCCAGCTTATGTACCAGCCTCTTATGCGGTACTGTGTCAAAGGCTTTCCGACAATCCAAGAAAATGCAGTCCGCCCAGCCCTCTCTTTCTTGCTTAATCTGTGTCACCTGATCGTAGAATTCTATCAAGCCTGTAAGGCAAGATTTACCCTCCCTGAATCCATGTTGGCGATTTGTCACGAAGTCCCTTCTCTCCAGATGTGTTACCAGGTTTTTTCTCACGATCTTCTCCATCACCTTGCATGGTATACAAGTCAAGGACACTGGCCTGTAGTTCAGTGCCTCTTGTCTGTCGCCCTTTTTGTATATTGGGACCACATTCGCCGTCTTCCATATTTCTGGTAGGTCTCCCGTCTCTAGTGACTTACTATACACTATGGAGAGTGGCAGGCAAAGTGCCTCTGCACACTCTTTCAGTACCCATGGTGAGATCCCATCTGGACCAACAGCCTTTCTAACATCCAGATCCAGCAGGTGTCTCTTGACCTCCTCTCTCGTAATTTCGAACTCCTCCAAGGCCGCCTGGTTTACCTCCCTTTCTCCTAGCACAGTGACCTCACCCTGTTCTATTGTGAAGACCTCCTGGAACCTCTTGTTGAGTTCCTCACACACCTCTCTGTCATTCTCTGTATACCTGTCCTCGCCTGTTCTAAGTTTCAATACCTGTTCTTTCACTGTTGTTTTCCTTCTGATGTGACTGTGGAGTAGCTTTGGTTCGGTCTTGGCTTTGTTTGCTATATCATTTTCAAAATTTTTCTCTGCTTCTCTTTTCACCCTGACGTACTCATTCCTGGTTCTCTGGTATCTCTCTCTGCTTTCTGGTGTTCTGTTATTCCGGAAGTTCCTCCACGCCTTTTTGTTCAGTTTCTTCGCTTCCATACATGCCCTAGTATACCATGGATTCTTCTGTTGCTTCTCGGATTTTTCCCTTTGGGCCGGGATGAACCTGTTTACTGCCTCCTGACACTTTTGGGTAACATAGTCCATCATACCCTGTACAGACTTGTCTCTGAGGTCTGTGTCCCAAGGTATTTCACTTAGGAAACTTCTCATCTGTTCATAATTCCCCTTTCGGTATGCCAGCCTTTTGATTCCTAGTTCTTTTTGGGGGGAGATAAGTCCTAGCTCTACCAGGTACTCAAAGTTCAATACACTGTGGTCACTCATTCCCAAGGGCGCTTCCATCTTAACTTCCCTTATATCCCATTCATTTAGGGTAAATATCAAATCAAGCATTGCTGGTTCATCTTCTCCTCTCATTCTTGTTGGTTCTTTGGTGTGCTGGCTTAGAAAGTTTCTTGTTGCCACGTCCAGCAGCTTAGCTCTCCATGTTTCTGGTCCTCCATGCGGGTCTCTGTTCTTCCAATCTATCTTCCCATGGTTGAAGTCTCCCATAATTAGTAGTCCAGATCCATTCCTGCTAGCAACAGAAGCTGCTCTTTCTATTATGTTAATGGTGGCCATGTTGTTTCTATCATATTCCTGTCTAGGTCTTCTGTCATTTGGTGGTGGATTATATATGACTGCGACTATAATTTTTTTCCCTCCATTTGTTACAGTACCTGCTATGTAGTCACTGAAACCTTCACAGCCCTGAATATCCATCTCCTCAAAATCCCAGCCTTGTCTTACCAGCAGAGCTACACCACCCCCACCTCTTCCTTCCCTCTCTTTCCTCATAACACAATAGTCCTGTGGGAACACTGCATTTGTTATCGTTTTCGTGATCTTTGTTTCTGTGAGGGCTATTATGTCTGGGTTTTCCTCTAGTACCAGTTCTCCAAGCTCATTTGCTTTATTTGTAATTCCATCTATGTTTGTGTACATCGCTTTGAGGCTCACTTTCTTCTGTCCCTTCTCAAATCGCCTCCTTGGTGAGTGTTCTGCTGGTGGGGGAGGCTGTTCCATGGGTGTGAGGACCTGTGAGGTGGATAACAGGGTCTCAGAGGATACTGGGATGAGGTGCGGGGGATCCAGTGAAGGGGGAGGGACAGGGAGGGTATGGGGTGAAAGGGGAGGGAGGACGGGAAGGAAATGGGGGGAGGGAGGACTCGGGAGGAGGGGAGGGGTAGAAGGGTGGGGATTGGGTGTGGTGGGAGGGAGATTTTGCTGAACATTTGAGTGGGGGCAGGGAGGGTTTGGGGTAGGGGGTTTTCTATGCAGAGGAGGGAGGCGGGGTTGTCCTCCCTTCTGGTGTTACTGGGTAGCTGGTTGTGGGTTCCCCCCTCGCCTCTGGGGGTGTTGGGTTGGGAGCTGTGACTTCCTGGTTTTCCCCTCTCGCCCTGCGCCTCTTCCTTGCTTCTGCCGCCACGGCTCTCTCCTCCCTTGTCATGTCTCTCTGGAGGAATACATTTTTTAATTTTCCCACGTTTTTCAGGGAGCTCTTCCTTGATAGGATCTTCTCCTTGTGTGTGTGTATGTGTGTGTGTGTGTGTGTGTGTGTGTGCGCGCGCGCGCATGTGTAAGAGAAATATATGTAGTAGACATAATTGAAGAAAAATAAATTGGTAAGAATGACGAGGTCCAAGAGCTAATAGCTCGATTCTGCAAATACAAATAATAAATACACACACACGGGACAGACGTGTATCTGGGCAAGGAAGTAAATTAAATGTATGCCAAATTTTGCGAAATATGCGATGAAGGAACACAAACATTCATATCAAAACAGAGATTGCAGGACCAGAAAACAGGATTGGTTCACCATATTTTGTGAGAGGACCAGAAAGGATTAGACAAGAAAATGGGGTCAATATATAAAGAGGCCTAACCCGCATACATACATACCAGCACTACGAGCAAGCAAGGAACAATTACACAATAGTGAAGAGAGAGGCAGAAAGGAAGTTTGAAAAGGGTATAGCGGACAAATGTAAAACAGATCCAGGCCTATTTTATAAATTCAATAAAATCAAGCTTCATGTAAAGGATAAAATCCAAAGATTGAGAACTTGGAACAGGACTATTGAGAATGAAAAAAGAAATGTATGAAACGCTAAATGAACAGTTCCAAAGTGTGTTTGTACAAAAATGAGGATTTCAGAGAGCCGGATCCAATACTCTAATCCAGAGCATGTCATAGAATACATGGAGGTATCTCAAGACGAAGTGAAAAAAGTACTCACGGGCCTAGGAAGAAATAAAGCAGTTGGACCTGATGGAGTTTCACCTTGGGTGCAACAAGAATGGGTAACTGAGCTGAGCATTGCACTCCAATTAATATTCAAGACATCCTTGTGCAACCGAATATATTCCAATCGAAAAAGTAAAACATAGTAACTATCAATACAAATGGTAGTCGAGAGGAACCTCTAAATTGCAGACCCATATCACAAACAAGTGTGGTAGTCAAAACACTAGAAACACTAGTTAAAACCAAATGGGTTGAACACCTAGAGAGTAATGACATAATAACAGACAGACAGTATGGTTTTCGAACAGGAAGATCCTGTGTATCAAATCTGGTTAGTTTTTATGATAGAGCCAGGGATACTACATGAAAGGGGTGGTTGGGTTGACTATCTTTCTGGACCTTAAAAAGGTTTTTGACAGGTTCCTACACAAGAGGCTGTTATGGAAACTGGAACATGCTGGAGGGGTGACAGGGAGACTTATGATATGGATGAAAAAATTTCTAACTGACAGACAGATGAGAGCAAGAATCAGAGACAATATTTCTGACTGAAGGAGTATCACTAACGGTGTACCACAGGGTTCAGTTCTTGCACCAGTAATGTTCGTCGTCTACATAAACGATCTACCAGAAGGAAGACAGAATTATATGAACATGTTTTCGGATGATGATAAGTTAGCACACAGGTTTCCACCTGTATCGCCTTGTTCACGTATCTGAGGAAGATAGGAGACGCAGACGAGTGTAATGCTCTTCAAATTGATCTAGATAAATGAGCGTTTGGAGCGTCAAGTGGCATATGCAATTCAATGTGAATAAAAGCCATGTTATGGAATGTGGAATCGGAGAAAATAGACCACACACAACTTACAAATTTCGTGGAAAAGAATTACAGAACACTAATAAAGAACGAGACCTAGAGGGTGGTTTTGGATAGTAAGCTGTCGCCAGAACAACACATAAAGAACTTTGTGAGAGGAG